>NC_142935.1:97600237-97615237 GCF_046866305.1 Octopus bimaculoides
CGATAAATTGTCCATTGGTATAAGTACAACCCAACAATTCTGACAGACTAGTTTAGAACTCCGGACCAATCGTGCTAATTGGTGAAGACACCTGATGCGGCTTCCGAATTTCTGCAACTTTCTCCCAAACCTTTAAAACTGACAAGAAATGAATAATTCAATACAAGGAGCAGAGTGAAAATCTCATTGTCTTCTCTTCGTTCTCCTTGTAGACGCAGGGAGTCTTTTGGTTGTCTAATAGACTTTGACTGTTTATGAACGGGGACCGGCGTTAAGGGGTGAAAACAAATGGATGAGAACATTGCACGCACAACTTTAGTAAGCGCCACCTAGTGGCCGAAGTGGTCCCTGCTGTCGACACGACTTTCCAGCATACAAACTCAGAAGAATGCAAAAGATGTTGAGAATGTGTGTGTGTGTGTGTGAGAGAGAGAGAGGGGGGGGGGAGGAGTCTCGGAATATGAATGCTGAGATTGAATAAAGAAGAAAATAAACGAATAAAACTATTTCGACGGAGTTGAAACTTGAACTGAATTTGGATCGCTGAAAACATTGGAAATATACCAACTTGCTAGAAAATTCCATCAACTATTTGTGTGTATTTGTGTGTATTTGTGTGTGTGTGAAAGAGGTGTGTGAACGTATTCATTGTAACATTTTCTCTCCTTTAAAAACATTAAAAAAAAAATGGCAAAAATAAAGACACACAAGAGCAAATAAAGACAGAATGTTTTAAATCTTTTTTTGCATTGTTTTCGAGAATATCCCTTTTATTACTTTAACATGTATGTTTGTGTATTTAACTCGGCTTAATATTCGTATGCATGGCAGTTTGTAAATAGGCATGCGTGTATGTATGCTCATATATATATATATATATATATATATATCGATTTGTCTGTAGATCCATTCATCTAATATAACCGTATTTTTATTCATATATACAACGATCTCTTTTGTTCGTCTATCTATCTATCTATCTATCTATCTATCTATCTATCTATCTATCTATCTATCTATCTGTCTGTCTGTCTCTCTGTCTGTCTATCTATCTATCTATCTATCTATCTATCTATCTATCTATCCATCTATCTATCTACAAATATTTCGTTTTATGTACGTATATGTACATGCCCAGACACATATATGCACATACATCACGCACATATATGATATAAAGATGCCTCAGAATAATCTGATCGAATACATGTTGATGTATGTGTATGTATATATATATATATGTGTGTGTGTGTGTGTGTGTGTGTGTGTGTGTGTGTGTGTGTGTACGGATACAAATATACATATACATACATATAGATACACGCACACACACACACACGCATGCACACACACGCATATACGTACATATGTATGTTTCATTAAGTACACACAACTGTATTTAATGTATTTCAATACACAACTGTATTCAAGTTTTAAATCTTTTGTTCAGATTTTTAATATTTTCTTTTTCTTTTGTAAACTTCGTAAATTCAGATATTTCTAGAATTTTTGTCTCGTTTTCGAAAACTGAATTAAATATATTTGATTCTTGTGTTGTTTCTTATATATTAATCGCATTCGGGTGGATTTTCCCGCCAAACATTTCTTAACCGTTATTCTGATGCATCAGAAGTCACGTGTTGATTTCTAAAGTAAATATATCTGACACTAGAAACACACAACCAACACATAAAATGTGTTACATATGTGTGGTTTTTGGGGTTTAAAGTTTTTTTTTTTTTATTGTCCCTTTATGGAGTTGAATCCGACCATTAATAAAGTGGCAGGGGTATCTTGTTTACGTCAAGATTTTGAACCGCAACTCACAGCTTCACATCGTTGGACTGATGGATTAGGTCTGGGATCTCTTCCACCTCCTACATGTTGATTTAGTAGAAGATCTCTACTGTGATTCCAGACCAAATCTCCCTTTCTGCTCCCTTCACTCCCTTCGATGTCCTCCCCAGTGACACATACTAGCAACAGCCAAATGTCCAACCCAGATGAAACTTCGTCTATGTGGAGGCTACAGGTCCTTCTCCCTAAATAGGTTAGGTAGACAGTGAAGTCCTAGTCATGTATGGGCGGTGGAAGTGTTTCAACGCGAGAGCTAAGCTCCTGAAACAACCCCCACGATCCTAAAAAGTCTCGCCCTCGACACATGATCAATATCGCCCTATTATTATTATTATTATTATTATTATTATTATTATTATTATTATTATTATTATTATTATTATTATTATTATCATTATTATTATTGTTCAGTAGTTTTATTTTTATAACGTGCTTTCACTTCACTACTGAGCGCAGCTCTGTGTGCATTGGGTATGTGCTGTGGTTTGCTGTGATGCTCTTATGGTTACTGTATTGAAAGTGTTTTGCGTAGGATGTGTGCAGTGCCCAGTAGTGCAATTTTCTGTATGTCATATATATTTGTAAGTCCTGGTATTTTTGTTATGTATTTGTCTGCATTTTTTCTTATCATACCTAATGTGCCTACGATGATAGGAATTATTTGTTTTTAGATTCCACATTCGAGTTACCTCTATCTCCAGGTCTTTGTATTTTGAATGTTCCTCCATTTCTTTTAGGGAAACGTTGTCATCTGCTGGTATTGATACATCAATTAGAAGGCATTATTTTTCTTCATGATCTCTGACAACTATATCTGGCCTATTGGCCGTAATTTCTCTATCTGTGTGTATTGGCATATCCCAGAGTATCTGTGACCTTTTCTGGAGCGTGCCTATACCATCTTTTTCCTGTTATTATTCCATAGTGTTGGCATAGCTTCCAGTGTATTATTATTATTATTATTATTATTATTATTATTATTATTATTATTATTATTATTATTGGTAGGAAATTGCAGAAAATTAAATGATTATCAGACATATAAAACAAAGTGTGCTAGTTAATAATACTTTAGATTCTTAGAATGTAAAAGAACTTTGTCTTAATCGAAATCTTTATAATTAACCCTAATTAGATATATTTTAATGACTCTTGTTACATGAACAGATTTATTCCGACTTAGAGATTATTATCGCGGGCTTTCGCAATTATTAAACGATTGTAATTCGCTAATAATTAACATCATTTTATTACAAAGATAAATCAAATATAATGCAATAATGCATAACAAATAATGATGATGATGATGATGATGACGACAATGATGATGATGATGATGATGAACATAATCATGATGGTGGTGGTGGTGATGGTGACGGGGGCGGGGCGGTGGTGCTGAAACTGGCGTTGATGATGATCATAAAACTATTTTTAATTATTGTAATATGTATAATAACACATAAATACGTACATTAAAACAGATCCATGTACGTAAGCCGAGTCTCATCTGTATGCACACACGCGCACACACACGAACAAACGTATATATATGTGCATACATGTGCAACCAGACAGCTACACATACAACCGCATAAACAACGTGAGAGTATATGTGCTGGTATTTACGGACGGTAAAAACATACTTGATGCCATAGGAGAAAATGATCCATTTCAGGAGATCCAGTAGTTGTATCTACACCGGAAATTCCCCGAGGTTCAATCGCTTCCTAAGAAATTAGTAAATCCCAGTAGAATGGTATGGCGGCGAGCTGGCAGAAACGTTAGCACGCCGGGCGAAATGCTTAGCGGTATTTCATCTGCCGTTACGTTCTGAGTTCAAATTCCGCCGAGGTCGACTTTGCCTTTCATTCGTTCGGGGTTGATAAAGTAAGTACCAGTTACGCACTGGCGTCGATGTAATCGACTTAATTCCTTTGTCTGTCCTTGTTTGTCCCCTCTATGTATAATATTATCATTATTATTACAACATTATTATTATTATTATTATTATTATTATTATTATTAGGCGGCTTACTGAATGGATCGTTACGACGCCGGAAAAAATGCTTATCGGCTTTTCGTTCGTCTTTTCATTATGAGTTCAAATTCCGCAGAGGTCGACTTTACTCTCTATTCTTTCGGGGTCGGTAAATTAAACACCAGTAAAACACCGGGGTCGATATAATCGACTAATTCCGCCCTACCACTCATAATTTCAGGCCTTGTACCTTTAGTAGAAAGGTTTATTATTATTATTATTATTATTATTATTATTATTATTATTATTATTATTATTAATGTTATTATTATTAATGTTATTATTTGGTTGGAAGTATTAGCCAAAGTAAGATAAGAAAAGAGAAGCAAACGAAGAATGAAAAAATGGCAAAAAAGAATTAGAAGAGGAACAGAAGTCCAGCAAGGAGAAAAAGAAAAACAAAAAAGAAAGAAAACGGACAAGAGAACCGAAGGCAGTAGTAGTAGTAGTAGTAGTAGTAGTAGTAGTAAAAGAAAGGAAACATTTTGCCCTTCAGTTTGTGGGTAGCGATAAACTTTAGAAGTTTCTCACATTGTCGAGCAGAGTTTTGCAGCAGAGAAAAGTATGGCTGTTATGATCAGTCTAACGGAGATTTTAATATAGGAAATGTCTGAACGTAAAGCAACGAAGACAGACTCGGATAGTAAGGATAATAAGAGCTTATCACTCGTAAAAAGGTGAAAAGGAAAAGTTGCATCAACAATCTGCAAAACTCGAAGAATATTTCCAATGTTTTCCGGTTTGTTGACTTGTTTGTTGAGTAAAGAATGGCAAAGTTTGACCTCAACGGGAACTACAATAACAAAATGAATATTATCGATATTATGAACAATGCAACAATAACAGCAACATCAACAACAAATATCACTATAACAAGAATACTAACACTAACAACAAACAACAGCAATAAAGTTCAATGGCTTCAGAACCAACGTCGACCACTTCAGCGGCAAGAATGAATTGAGAACGGAACCATCGACACCATCAACAATAGCAACATTAGAAGAAATGTTATAACGTAGACTTACAGAGGCGTCGTAAATATAAAGGAGAGCAGTGGCTTTACAAAGAAAAATGTCTTTAAACTAAAGTATATGATATAGTAATAATAATAATAATAATAATAATAATAATAATAATAATAATAATAATAATAATAATAATAATAATAATGGTATACAATAATAGAAAAGACGAAGATGAGGAGGAGGATGAGGATGAGAAGGGAGAAGTAATGAAAGCAATAGTGTAAAGATATGAAAGCCATAACTAAATAAAAGCGAATGGGTTGAATGAGAATTTGGGTGGAAAAATCAATCAGTGATAAGAAGGCTGGTTTGTGTGTCATTTACAGAAGCGATGTAAACAAAGAATAATATTTTTGTCGTCCTGTTTGTTCTGCGTAGTTGTGGACAGAAAAAAAAAAAGCTGGAAAAAATATGAAAATAAAAAAATAAACAACTAAAAACTACCTCAATACAAAACGAAGTATCAATCACAAAAGTTTATCTTTTTTGTTGAGTGACTTACACATAGATATTTCTAACTTTTACTTCTATCAACACTAATATTCTCTACCCACCTCTCTTACTCTCTCTCTCTCTCTCTCTCTCTCTATATATATATATATATATATATATATATATATATATATATATATGTGTGTGTGTGTGTGTGTGTGTGTGTGTGTGTGTGTGTGTATGTATATATATATACATATATATATATATATGTATATTATGCGGATCTATGTTTATCTCTGGGTATGTGAGTATCCGCTTGTTTATTGAGTGGGCAGCTCCTTATTCAACAGTGTTAGCCATGGTTATACCTTGACACCCACATTATTATTCCGGGTGGATATATTAGAGCTGGTTGTCGCTAGTAGTGTTGTCACTGTTGCTCAAGTTGTTGCAGTGTTTCATGTTTACTTCATTGGTGTTTACAAGGCATCCGACTCTCAGTCTGTTTGTCTGTCTGTCTGTCTATCTGTCTGATATCTCTGTCTCTCTTTGTTTCTCTCTCTCTCATACACACGCATATATACATACATACATACATACATACATGCATACCAACATATGTAATGATATATCTACCCCTCTATCTATCAAGACTTGGAAGAATTTATTTAGGGTTGGTGGATCCGCGAAAATAAATTGCATCTTCAACATTGGTAACCGTTTTAAGACGAGGTTTTCAATGTTTTGTCTCTGATATTGGTAATATTTACATTGGACCAATCAATGCTCTAAATTTTCGGAATGTTTTCTACAAGGACACAAAAACTCAAGAAATATCAGATATCACCGTCAACAGCTTTTTGGCAGTGTCTTCTAATACTGCGTCATCGTGCTGACAGATCAGATCCACGAATATTAATGTATGTACAAAACAATAACAACCAAGTATAAATCTAAAGGTACACACGCCATGGCGACAATGACGGGATTGATAAAAACTAGAGAATAGTTTGTCTCTAAATAGAACCCTTAATTGTCGTTTTCCTAATCAAAACTGAAAAGTTCTGAGGGATAAAAAAAACTGCGCATGAGAGCGAAAAAGTAAACAACAAAATATAAAAAAAAAAAACTGAGGAAAATATCCGAGGTTAAAAGGAAGAAAGTGAAGAAAGAGATGGGTAAATGAAGGGAAGATATGAAGAAATATTGAAGTAGAACACGAGAGAAAAGTAAGGGAAATTGATAAGAAAAAATAATGTTGAAGGGAGAAGAGAAACGTCAGTTTTGAAGGTCAAAAGCCGAAAGGAAAAAAGACTATCACCATGTGGATAAGGGGGGAAATGTATATATATATATATATATATATTCATTTTATCTAGTTTCAGCTCATGAGCTGTGGCCGTGCTGGGTATGTATGTATGTATGTATGCATGTATGTATGTGTGTATGTATGTATGTATGTATGTATGTATGTATCTATCTATCTATCTATCTATCTATCTATCTATCTATCTATCTATCTATCTATATATATATATATAGATAGATAGATAAATAGATAGATATAAATATATATATATACGTATATATATTGTGTTTTGAATTTAATATATGTATATATATAGATATTTTTCTGCATCCATGTTTAACGGTTTTTTTCCGTAGGGGATGGGGTTAAAGACACCTCTCAAATAGGAGAAGGGTAGGTGTCCAGAAACTGTAAGGGTAGCAATTCGTTAGGTAAAAGAAAAACTTAAAGTAGAGGGAATAGCGTGCACAAGTAGAAAGCTAATGAACGATATAAACAAATAACGGTTTCCCTGTCTCTGTTTGTTTGTTTGTTTGTCTGCCTCTCAGCCTGTCTGTCTGCCTATCCGCCTGTCTGTTTGTAAGCGTGTATATCTGGTTTTAAGTATGGCTGTGTTTATGTCTCACTCTATCTCCGTGTCACACATACAGAAAACATTATCATGGAATTATGACGGGGACGTAAAATACTTCCGACAGATACTTACAGCTTTGTTTAAAATTGATGACATTGTTGTCGAATGTCATCAGAACATTTTTCTGAAAAAAGGTAAATGGACACGAACTTCAACTGAAAGTTTGCTGACACAAATGGTTATATCTCCTGATGAGTTACTTTTTACTATTACTAGCTCACATCAGATATCTTTTCTTTTTTTTTTTTTGCAATGTCCCACAATTCTAAGTTAGTTGATATTCTTTTCTCATTTAGGCACAAGGCCCGAATTTTATTTGGGAGGGTACCAGTAGATTAGAACGATCCTAGTACGCAAATGCTATTTCATTTAACGACCCCAAAAGGATAAAGGCATAGTTGACCTCGGCGGAATTTGAAATCAGAGAATAAAGACAGACGAAATACCGTTAAGGATTCCACCCGTAGTGCTAACGTTTCTGCCAACTCACCGCTTTTAAATTAGTTAATATTAATACATTCAATATCTGTAAATTAAACCGCCATTAGGGAGGAGGAGAAAATATTATATTACTCATTATTAAAATCTAATCGTAGATGTTTGTTGTTTTATCATATATATATATATATATATATGTATATATATATATATATATATATATATATATATATATATATATATATATATATATATATATATATATATATATATATATATATATATATATATATATATATATGTATATATATATATATATATATATATATATATATATATATATGTATATATATACAGTGTAGGAAAATTATAGAAATTTTTCTACTAGTGGCTACCATGTATAAAATAGTCAATAGACAACATATTTTTCATATAAAATTAGTATACATTTAAACAAAAAAGAGGTGACCCTAACAGGACACCTTAAATGCTAGAAGGAACAGTCAAAGTCTAAATTATGGTTAAGAGTAAACTGGTAGAAACATTTCTATAATTTTCCAGCCCTGTATATTTTCTTAATATTTTAGTAATTTTGAAGTAAGTCGATATTTTTATTTGCTGCCGACTAAAGCTGTGCTTACGCGGTGGATTTGAAAGATTATCTATACATATAAATTTGGCATGGGCAAATCTTTCTTGCCTTGGGATTCACGGTCAAACGGCTGGGTGAAAATGCGCGAAAAATTACGTACATGTGTAGAATGATCCAGTGGTTTTGCTAGGCTTTGTATTTTTTTCATAGCACTCGTGGTTACCGAGATAATCTATTATAATAATACTCTTGTGTTTATGAATGAGAAAGGAAGGGGTGACAGATGAATACGGAAGAAAGGGGTGATTTCATACTTGCTAGTAGGATGATGAAAATAGTACGCTAGAAAAATAGATCAAACAGCGTTTCAACTCTGTGTGAATATATGTGTTTGTATGTAAAACGGAGAGGTATGTGAATGTGTATATGTGTGTGCGCGCGTGTGCGCGCGCAATGGAAGTGGGACTTTTTGGAAAGTCTTTCTTTGTAGTGTTTCAGTTATTTGTTTTTCACTTACAGATGGGATTTTTCCCTTTTTGGGTGGAGAGAGAGAAAAGCAATGTGAGGTGTATAGGATAGTAAAAGAGAGTAAAGAATGAAGAGAAAGTGAGAGAGAGAGTGTGTGTGTGTGTGTTTTTGTGTGTACTATTTACATAAATACAAATGATTACGTTAGTGTTGATATATTTGAGTACCCAATGAGACTAAAAAGCACTCTTAGTCAATGACAAACTATTGTAGGTACAATAGTGGTTATAATAAATACTTCCGGTCTTATTCAGATCTCAAAAGGCGAAGTTAATAGTCGATGGGAATAAAGATTTAAATAATCAGCATGTCCTTCTCAAGCTTATGGTTGGAGTAAGAACAGTTAAATGTGTTTGTCTTGACCTGGAGGAGAAAACTATGAGGGATGGAAAAGAACGGGAGGATAATTGAAATGACTAGACAGTAGTGTATTACTGGTATTTGTGCATTCAATTTTCATATATACTGGTCAACGCTGAACGACACATATACTGGATAGAGCAGTCTTCAAGAGGCTGTGTGATCGTCATCGTCGTCATCATCATCATCATCATCATCATCATCATCATCATCATCATCAACAACAACAACAACAACGACGACGACAGCAACGTTAGCACCATCGCACTCACCAAACACAATCACGTAGTCGCTCAATGATGTGAAGGCAGCAGTAAAATCACATTCACTCGAACAAAACACCTGTGTCTTAAAGAAGGAAGGACGAAACGGATGATGTACTCTTAGATATACGTAGGAAGACGACATTGTCAAGTCCGGAATGGTTTTTTACAACTACTTTGCGCAGTCAAGTTTGAGTTGTGGTTAAGCAACAAGTAACTAAAAAAAAAACACCGCCACCACCACCACCACTACCAGCTCCACGATCAATGCAACACTAACAACAACAACAACAACAACAACAACAACAACAACAACAACAACCATGACAACAATAACACTTGAAGCAATCTCCGTTGATCTAACCACGAAATTAACCTCTCTAATAACCAACTCTCCACTAAGTCTGACAACCATGAAGACAAGCACTGACTTAAACGCACGCACACACACAAAGACACACACACACACAAAGACGCACACACACACACACAAACACACACACAAAACACACACACACAACACACTCGAATACACACGCAAACAAACAAGTAAGCAATCTAATGAACAGACAAAACAAAACATATGAATACATCTACTTGACACATGTCAACTTTTCCAAGAAGACGCCAGCTTTCAACTCTCAAGATGCATTTTATTTTCAGTTGGTTCGATTTACTGTAAATCTCAAGCAGCCGACCTCAACCATTGTTTTGTCAAACAGCTTCGAGTTCACGGAATTGCAGACCCAACTTCAGCACGTAACTTTCTCTTTTATTTATTGTAATTTTTGTCATTTGTTTTTGTCATTTTTCTTATCTCACTATCCCTCTCCATATATGTATATATATATATATATATATATATATATATATATATATATATATATATATATATATATATATATATATATATATAGATATATATATATATATATATATATATATATATATATATAGAGAGAGAGAGAGAGAGAGAGAGAGAGAGATAGATCGATAGATATAGGTGAATAGAGATAAATATTGCGAATACATATACATGAGCACACCTACATGTATATCTATCTATCTATCTATCTATCTATCTATCTATCTATCTATCTATCTATCTATCTATCTCTCTATCCATCCATCAATCAATCAATCTCTCTCTATATATATACATATATATACACAGATACTTACATGCATATATATATATATATATATATATATATATATATATACATATACATGCATAAATGGACATGTAAATCTATGCATCCATCTTTCTTCTTCTGTATATATATATATATATATATATATATATATATATATATACACACATGCACCACACACTCTTACACACACAGCCTCTATGTATTCTCATTTTTCTATATTTTTCTTTATAGTTTTTCCCAGTTTTGTTTCAGTCACCATAATTAGCTCACAATCCAAATCTCTCTTTCTTTTTCTTTCTCTGTCTCTGTCTCTCTCCTTCTTTCCCTCCTCTCACTCCCTCTTCCCCGTCCCTCTCTCTCTCGATTGTTTTCATTTGTAGTTTTATGTTCTTTTCAGGTCATTTTGTTGTTTACTTCCTGTCCGTTCCTTTCTTTCCTCTGTATTCCAACTTACCCTCACTCACTTCTGCAACGTATCCCTTGATACATCACAAACCTTGCTTATTTCCATTTCTTTCCTGTTTGTTTACGAGAGCAAATATCTGGGAAAAAAAAATATGTTTTTCTTATTTTTTCATATTATTATTATTATTATTATTATTATTATTATTATTATTATTATTATTATTATTATCATTATTATTATCATAGGTGGTTGTGACGTTATTGGCGGCATTGATAGTAGCAGCATCAGCAGCAGCAGTAGTAGTAGTAGTAGTAGTAGTAGTAGTAGTAGTAGTAGTAGTAGTAGTAGTAGTAGTAGTAGTAGAATTTGTTGTTTGTTTTTATCCCTCAGTTAGCTTCAGCCTCAACTTCTGAAGTAAAAAAAAGAAACTTAAAACAATATCTCTTCTTCATATTTCCTTAAAATAAAAATAAAATAAAAAAACAACAAAAAAGCCCCCTCCCCTCGCTTTCTTCCTCTCACAAACCTCTTCAACTGTTCTTGAATTATTTAAACTATTTTCGGCCAGCTTTTTCTCTGACGTTCAAAAGCTGATATATCGTAAGTCTAAATATAAATATTTTCGAATATAAATCAATGCTTGTCTTTATCTTACATTATTCTATGTTTACTTATCTCTGATGTTTCTTTTCTGTATTTTATGTACGTGTATATACAACTTCTTCCTTCTTGTTGTCTCCATGAGGTGTCACTGTTTGCATGTATGACAGTCTGTCTCAATATCATTCTATTGATTTATCAAAGCAGTAATATCTCTATCTCTCTTCAAATTTGTTTTCAGAGCAGATTATTTGTGTGTGATAATGTTTCCAAACGCAAGATTAAATCCTTGTCGTCGAGGAATATCTCTTACACTGGTTCGAGTCACGGTAATATCATATTATTTTCCCAAAACTCTTTATTGCTGGTTTTAGTAAACACAGACGCAGTAAACTTACACTTGATCACAGGTGTTGCGACCGTGACCATCCCATGGCTTTTTTTTTATTTCAAGGACCACAGTGTCAAATGTCTCACTACAAATTTTTGTTTTTGTATAGTAGCCATGACTACACACCCATAATGAAAGATTTGGTGCATTAAGGTTTACTCGGTACACTACTCCTTCGTGAGTTGAAAGAATGGGGAAGAATGTCTTAAATCGACCCCGCAATTACTATTTCAGAAAATATTTCTTGATAAGAGAAAGAAAACCTGCTTTCTCACCACAAAGGTTTTCATCGGCAAAAACCAGTGTAACGAGGAAGCTCTTGGTTATCAAATGGCAGCCCCCCAATAACCAAAAGTTCAATTGAGTGTTACAACAAAAGCTGAGATTCATGTACAATAATTCCAGCGTAATTAGGAATTGGTTCGGAAAATATTTCGCGAATTAACCCAAAGTTGAAAGGGCAATTTTGAGATTTATATATTGTATTGCCATAGCTAAAAAACTACTACAAACAATTATATGATAGACTGAGATCAACCAAGGAAAATAAAAAAAAATTAAAGCAACGTATGTGGTATTTTTCCTTCTATCAGGAAATTACCACAATTTTCTCAAAATGGATTGGGAGATCGAAAGATAAAAGTAAATTACAAAATAATATGAGTTGTTAAGGACACCACTGAAATTAACATGTGGTCCGATAAGTTGAGGACTGATGTACTGAATGGAGTGCAAACAGGAACATTTATCCGAAATTTTCCTGTTGGAAAATTGTTGACAACTCGCCGGAAAAGGAGAGATAAAATTTCAAAGTTATCCTGATTGTTTTTTTCTCCCTAAAAACCATTGTCAACTGAACAAGCAGAACAGATTAAACTATATTAGGCTGACGATGAATAATTCACCGAAACAATCCATAATTCTCACCTTCACTCTTTAATAAAGATTGCATTTTTACCTGAATGTCATTTAGAGAATTCACTTCAGATTTTCTTGGAGTTATCTTCCTTTTGTTAGAGTTCTTGACAAACGCTGCTAGATTTTATTCTTCTCTTAAAGGAAAATTTCAATTAACATTTTTTTCCGTGCGGAAAAAAACTGTAATTGAATTGAACTTATCACACCTCGATGTAATACCACAATGTCTCCTTAGAGCCACAATAGAAGCGGTTTAAAATGTTCAGTGCTGTTACTTCCTTCCAATTCATATAAGAACGAAATAAAATCATTGAGTACCTTATTGGGTTCTACTTTAACGTGCGGTCTTCCTGCAAATTTGCACATCAGAGTGCAGTCTACTTCCTTTACAAGAACTTTACACTGCAGGTTGATAAAAACAACTTCGAATAACATTGGTTAATAATTTCTTATTAATGATACACATAACTGATTCAAACAATTTACATTTAAATCCTTTAACGATATACACTTCATAGACCATTTAGGAATGTCACAAAGAAATCGGTGGCATCTTTTCTCATCATGCAATTTGAAATAGTCACTGAACCTTTCTCATATTCTCACTTAAAGATTAGTGATAAACCGTTTGTGTTAGGCCGTTCTACATAAAGGGATCTACAGTTAGAGCCTTGTTTAAGATCAAAGACATAAGTACCATCAATTCTACGTCCATGGGCCTTGTTGTTTTGTACATCTGCGTCACTGTCTTCGGAAAGACGAACAATACCTCCATTTAACATTCTCTGATGAGCATATTTCCGTTGAACAACAAATTTTGTTTCGTCAATCTAAATAGGATTATCGTTTGTTCCAACCATCTTACCGCGATGATGATGAGAAACGATGGTTCTACACACCACTCGACACATATTATGCTATTCGATCATCGTATTGGAAGAATTTCCTTTGAGAGTCAACGTCGTATTTATGGGTTTCAATTACAAAAAGAACACTAGTTCTGCAATCTTGCAGAATCTCATCATAATTTGTTGTTGATATCTGTATAATGAAACAATGAGTTTTCATTGTAAACGGTCAAGTGATAGATAGATAGATAGATAAAAAAGATAGATAGATAAATAGATAGATAGGTAGATAGATAGATAGATAGATAGATAGATAGATAGATAGATAGATAGATAGATAGATAAGAGATAGATAAATAGATAAATAGATTGATCGAGCGATAGATAGATAGATAGATATGTAGGTAGATAGATAGATAGATAGGTAGATAGGTAGATAGATAGATAGATAGATAGATAGGGAAATTGTTAAATACTTGTCGCTAAATCTCTGTGTACCTAAATGATTTCATGTAAATATCATGAAGAATAGTAAGTTATGCTAAACAAATTACGATACATACATATATGCAAACACACACACACTCATACACACATACTCACACACACATATAAATATGTACATACATACATACATACATACACATATACACACATGTATATATATATAATGAGAGAGAGGGAAAGACAGAGACAGATAGTTATAGATATAAATGTATATATCTTTATATATATATATATATATATATATATATATATATATAGACGTGAGTGCGCGGGCGCGTATTGGTATATGTTTTTATGCGTACGTACATACGCACGCAGGCAGAATGTAAGATAGAATCTGCATTGATTAGGATGAAATGTAAGACTTCCCGTTGGTCTGAATAATCAGTTGTCCGAACGAACATTAGATTCATCTTTCCCTTGCTACTATATGGCTAACAATCCTAATTCTGTTAGAGTTTGCTGCTCGAGGGGAGGTAAAAACTTATGATAATCTCATTGATCCACTTACAGTGATTAAAATACACCCATACTTTATAAAACATATGTATTCGTATATACATATATATCGTATGTATATATATATATATATATGTATATTTATATATATATATATATATATATATATATATATATATATATATATATATATATATATATATATATATATATATTTATATATGTATATATA
>NC_142935.1:97620237-97635237 GCF_046866305.1 Octopus bimaculoides
TTTTCGGCCAGTGTCTTCTACTTTAACTCCACACTATAGTAGTGGACATAGACATGTCGTATGACCATCTTTCTTTCCCTAAACGGACGTGTTTTTCTCTCTCTTCCATCTTTCCTCTTTTCAAAATAATCCTTCTCCCAGCGTTCACTATTTTCCTCTCGTTCTGGTCTAACGACCCTCCATTTTTGTTTCCGTTCGGTTTCCTTGTATGTCTCCACTGTCATTTTTTTGTTCCCAACTTTGACCCTCCATAAATCCTAAATTTTATTTTAGTATTTATGGGAGCAACTGTTTTTGAAGAATCATATTGTCGTCGATTGCTCGAAATGAGGAGTAGATAGAGAGCCGACAACGGATGAAATGTCCTTTCTCTGTGTTTACTTGTCCTGTTTTGCATTTGTTTCTTGTTGTTTACGTATTTAACCCGTTTTCCCCTCGTTTGTTTACGTATTTCATGTTACTTGCTTCGTTGGTGACGTCCTGTACCCATATATGCATATGGGTACGTTGGTATATTTACGTCCCCGTAACCTAGCGGTTCAGAAAAAAGAGCCTGATGAAATAAGTACCTGGCTTACAAAGAATAAGTCCTGGAGTCGATTCGTTCGATTAAAGGCGGTGCTCCAGTATGGCCACAGTCAAACGACCGAAGCAAGTAAAAAGTAAAAGAATATATATATGATCGACCGCTAGCCACTAATGTATTTTTTATTCTCTCTGTTTATTTCCCCGTGTTCCTTTCTGTTGAAGAACGGAGGCTCGAAGCGCAAAAGACATTCTTACCATCCCGAGTGTTAAACTCATACACCTGTTTATGGTTTACACACCTGTCTTCGTCTTTTGTTTTTTGTAAATCCCAACTTTCTCTCTCTCACTCTCTCTCTCTCTCTCTCTCTCTCTCTCTCTCTATCTATCTATCTATCTCTCTCTCTCTCTCTCTCTCTCTCTCTATCTATCTATCTCTCTGTATATATATATATAGGCTTCTTTCAGTTTCCGTTCACCAAATCAACTCACAAGACTTTGGTCTGCCCAACGCTAAAGTAGAAAAGATCCACCCAAGGTGCTACGCAATGGGACAGAACCTGGAACCATGTGATTGAAAAGCAAGCTTTTTACCACACATTCTCGCCTGCAATTGTTCCTATGTAATTTGAAGACGATTTTCTCACATGCATTGATTCAGCATGTGTTGAAGTGGATGTATGCATGTTTATTTCCATGAATGCATGACGGATATGCGTCTGCATACCAAATTTCTTGAGTCATTTCTAAACTAAACTAATTAAAACTCAGTTTCAACCCATTTAATTAAAATGTGGTTAGTATTTAATGTGAGCCACCCTCATTAACGAGCTGCCATATTCTTCATGCGCTCTAACAACTCATGTATTTCGTGGCAATACAACTGCTATCGAACATTCAATTAAATAGTCGGACATACCGTATTCATGATAACCGTGGAAAAGTAATTTTGTCTTTAGTCACTAATTTATGGAACATACATACATTGATACGCACACACGCATTAGCACCTAGATCTATCTAGCTATTTATCGTCTGTCTGCCTATCTATCTATCTATCTAGCTAGCTATCTAGCTATCTATCTATCTATCTATCTATCTATCTATCTATCTATCTATCTTTCGATCGGCGCTTTTTTTTCCTTTTTTTCTTTTTCACGATCCCCTTTGATCGAAATTTTATTTTTCCTCCTTTTTCTTTCTTCAAAAGAAAAGCTCTACATTGCATTTTGTCCCCTCCTTTTTCAGCCCTGAGTGGCTAATAAAGAAACAATATCTATATCTATTTATCTATCTGTCTGTATATGTGTCTGCCTGTCTGTCTCTCTGCCTGTCTGTCTCTCTGCCTGTCTGTCTCTCTCCCTGTCTGTCAGTGCGTCCATCCGTCCGTCGGTCTGTCTATGTACCTGTTAATATACGTGTGTGTTTATAGATATGTGCATTCTCTCCACACTCACACGGTGTCTTTCATTTATTTTCTCTATTTTCTTCGTTTTCTCTTTAACCCCCTCCCCCCATGTGTGTGATTAAAATGCAAATATGTTAAATAATGTTAAGACTTTTTAAAGTTTAGTGATATCAGTGGAACAAAACTTTTAGAAACGAGAAAAAACACCATGTCCTGGACGCGCCATACCAGCAAATTCTCCTTTTCCCTCTCCGTTTTTCTCATTCTCCTCATCCATTCATATTTACATCAGCTGCTTAGTTATGTACTAGACTGCATTTTCTAAGAATGGTATGGAATTAATTGAAATAAACTCAGTATTTTACTATTACTAAGTTGTTTATCTCCATGATTTTCAAAGCTACGAACCGATAGAAACAAACCTATATTTACGGCCGATTCGAAGCCGGCCTCATATGTTGCCTTTACCTCTGCCCTCACCTTTGGCATATCGTCTATTATTTGTAATTGGAAATTATTCTGTTTATTGCATTTTTTGTTATTCAGAAACATTTTTACGCCAGTCTCTCTCTATTTTTATGTATTAAATGTAATGCGCATAAAGCTATAACGTTGACCGCAAAACTGGTTTTGTCCGGAGTAATGTGATGTAATGCGGCAAACGGATCATTTGGTCAACAGAGAAATAAACATAATAGAATCATAAAGTAATTCGAAACAACTAGGTTTTGTTTCACATATAAAAAAATTTATGGGTTATAAATGATTTATTAGCAAGGATTTTTTTTATTTTTATTTTACTGATTACTATCCGGTCGCTAACGGACAGGCAGATTTTATGAAGGGAGAAGCTGAAAGTATATGCAACATAAGGTGGAGAGGAAGAATGCCGCCGTGTGGCCCATGGCTGTCATAGTAAACATAGAATCAACTCTGAAAGCAGATGTCTAAAAAGGGCTGTAAAATATTATGAACATAATTACAACATAACGAATGATTCGTAGACTGTTCAGTTTTAGAGAGGAGGCGGAGCTGCTAAAGCCGGCAGGACAGATTCACTGCAATAAATGCAGAAAGCACAGACAGAACGATGTCTCTTGTGGTTACTATCAGCCTGCAATTAACAGTTTCAAGCCAGAAACGTCAGATTTTAGTAATGAAGTAGAGATTTCAAATAACCAATAACTATCCCAACAATACAGTGAAGTCAAATGAAGGGAGTGATAATAATAATATAAAAAAAGTATACATCTATACGAGAGAAAATAGGAGAATATTAAAAACACACATCTATTAATAATGAGGATATCAAAAGATGAGAACGATATAATAACTATGATGATATTAATGTTGGCAATAACGAGAGAAGTACTTAATGATAGCATTTTGAGTGAACGTATTCAGAGCAGTTCTCCATACTAATGAAGGGTTCTGTAAAGGGCCATGTCAAACTACCGTAACAATGACATTGTAGCCGGCTTGCAATTGTAAATTAAACTCAATGTAACTACTTCATGTACACATCGGCCATAAAGATGTTCTCCGCTTGTTATATTACACGCTTGAAGCCAACAAGTCTGTGCAGAGCTTTCTTAATAACTGTATATCATTAGATGAATGCCTGCTGGTGAATATTTTGATATCATTAGTTGTCATTCCAAATAGATCGAACACTTGACTTATATGTGCTATATACAGGATCAAATCATGGGTGTTCTAAATTATGAATGCTTAGTTAATAATTTAATTAATATCTTAATTTTAAATTACTTCCACGACTTAATAACAATACGGTACACTGCATCACAGAATGCGAATGACTAAAAACAATGACGAACTGTAGAAAAACAAGATATATCGATGTCTAAATGAGTCGGTTTACAAAAAATCCACGACACATTTTGAACCTGAAACTTTCGTGTTATGATCATGAAAATTAGAAAATATTTATTTCTTTATTGCCCACAGGGGGAGGGGGCTAAACGCAGGGGAGACAAACAAGGACAGACAAAGGGATTAAGTGGACCCCAGTGCGTAACTGGATGGTACTTATTTAATCAACCCCGCAAGGATGAAAAGGAAAGTCGACCTCGGCGGAATTTGAATTCCGAACGTAAAGACTGACGAAATAGCGCTAAGCATTTCGCCCAGCTTGCTAACGTTCCTGGCAGCACACTGCCTTGAAGAATAAAAAAATATTCGTTTCTAATCTAGGCACAAGACACGAAATTTTTGGGAAGGCAGCCAGTCGATTAGATCTACCCCAGTACGCAACTGCTACTTAATTTATCGACCCCAAAAGGATGAAAGGTAAAGTCGGCCTCGGCGGAATTTGAACTCAGAAAGTGAAGACAGACGAAATGCCGCTAAGCATTTCGCCCGGCGTCTTAACGTTTCCGCCAGATCACCACCTTGAAGATCTAGAGAATATTATAATGGTATAGAATGTGGAGGTGACTGAGATTGAAAAGCATATGAAATGACTGTTAGCATTTAATCCGGTTTCAAATCTTAATGAGGTCGACTATTCTTTAAACTCCTTCATTCCTACATTCTTCCAAATCGACCGTGGACAGAAACTGAGTCAATCAACCGAACGACATTATTATAAAGGTTTGAATTTCGGACGGTGACAAACTCGGTGGAGGCAGTTGAGCCCCTGCTTAAAGTCCTTACACTTTATGCCACATCATTTAAAAATTATTGAGTGAATAATAATAAAATAAGTGTTAAGATGTTGGACGACAATTCATATTGCCTCTTCATTGATCTGTTTCTCTTTAGTCAAACGAGTGTTTTCGAGAAACATTAATCTTAGAAGCTGATTAAACGGATTATAATATATTAGTTGACACACTCAAACACGCATATATATATATATATATATATATATATATATATATATATATATATATATATATATATATATATATATATATATATATATATATATATATATATATATATATATATATATATATATATATATATATATATATATATATATATATATATATATATATATATATATATATATATATATATATATATATATATATATATATATATATATATATATATATATATATATATATATATATATATACATACATACAGGGGCGGGAGTGGCCATGTGGTAAGAAGCTTGTGTATCAACCACATGGCCCCGGTTCAGTCCCAGTGCGCGGCACCTTGGGCAAGTGTCTTTTACTATAGCCACGGGCCGACCAAAGCCTTGTGAGTGGATTTGGAAGACGGAAACTGAAAGAATCCCATCGTATATATGTGTGTGTGTGTTTGTGTGTCTGTATTTGTCCCCACAACATCGCTTGGCAACAAATGTTGGTTTGTTAACGTCCCCGTAACCAAGCGGTTCGGCAAAAGGGATCGATTGAATAAGTGCTAGGCTTACAGAGATTAAGTCCTGGGGTCGATTTGCTCAACTAAAGGCGGTGTTCCAGCATGGCCGCAGTCAAGTGACTGAAACAAATAAAGGAAAAAAGAATTATATATATATATATATATATATATATATATATATATATATATATATATATATATATATGGAAACACATATATGTATAAGCAGACATGTTTGTTAATCGTAAGTCGTTCTGGTTTTAGTTTTAGCATTTTGTTTTTTACTGATACTTCTGAAGTAATTTAAAGTTATATGAATGAATGAAATTGTGACAGGGATCAGTCTCCTATGCACGCATAGTTTAGTTTAACATCCTTCCGCTTTAAGGCATAGTTTCAAATCCGGCCGATGCCGACTTTTATTTCCTCTGCGTTGTAGACTTAAATACCTGTAATACACACGATAAACTAAATCAACTATGAGTTGATTTAGTTTGTTACAAAAGTAAGCAAAAGAAACTTGAAAATAATTAATGAAATATTTTTTTCACTAAATTATATTGAATTATTTTTGATTTAAGTTTCAACTTCTGTTGAAATAAAGGTCGATTCCACTTGAGAAGTGACAATATCATTGATGTTTTTCACAAATATTGTACCAACCTTTCTGCAAACTTCCCTTCAAGTTATATCCTGTAATTATAGACGTTTTCTATAAATAGCGCTTTCACCATTGTGGAATTGTTTTCTGTCTTTAGAGGGAATTGTTTTCTTATCCGCATTATTTCTTCAATATCAATCTGCTAAATCCAAAAGGATCAGTTTAATTTTTGTAAGCTATATAACAGAAAGAAAAAAATGGAAAGCGGAGTCCATTGAAGCATGAA
The DNA here is from genome assembly GCF_046866305.1 of Octopus bimaculoides. Taxonomy (NCBI): domain Eukaryota; kingdom Metazoa; phylum Mollusca; class Cephalopoda; order Octopoda; family Octopodidae; genus Octopus; species Octopus bimaculoides. The sequence continues at coordinate 97,626,418 of NC_142935.1, forward strand.
TAGCAGCCTATCTTCAAGATTTTCTTTGAAGCTGATGAGATACAAGACAAACGTTTGCACTATAGGAGAGATCAATCGTATGCAAAGACAAATCTACGTTTTGCATGAAAGCTAAAGTTTTCTTTGTTACTTCACTAAAATAGTCAACAATACGAATAAAACTCCAGCATTTTAAGGGAAATAGAATTATCGGGCGTTTCTAATTAAGATGGGAACTTTCAGATAGTAACCATTCAATGGATCTAGAGACAATCTCTTGTGAATAATTGTTTGATGTGCCAATAACTTTCTCGTACAGAGTGTTATGCAGTTTAAGATACGACGGGAGATATTTAACTTGTGCTGCAGATCTAAGAGAGGAGGGATACGCAAAGGGGAAGCAGACTTAGATCGTGTAAATGACTATTTACTGAGAAAGAGTGATTTAACATACTGAAACCAAAATACTTACGTCAATCAATACAGGTAACAGCTATAGATAATAATAATAATAATAATAATAATAATAATAATAATAATAATAATAATAATAATAATAATAATAATAATAATGATAATGATAATGATAATGATAATAATAATAATAATAATAATAATAATAATAATAATAATAATATGATATTAGGACATAAATCTCAGTCGATTTCGGTGACGACTATTCAGTTTTCCTATTGTGTAATTGACTGATTATTCCACAAACTGTTCTCAGACATAATCGGTGTAAACCAGTTTGACATGGTTAGGCCATTGGGCTTCAGTATAGTTTCTGTCAAAACAGTTTCACTCACAAGAGTTGAGTCGATCCGAGGTGACAGTAAGAGGATACTTGAACGAACGGTAGAAAATAAAATGAAACCCGACACTTTCTTTAATATCATTTTAATTGCGGAGAATTAAATGTTTGAAATTATCTCCCCTTATAATTCAGTCGTTTATGCTCATTGTCTCATTTGATTGGCATTTGAAACCAACTTATTTACCATCTTCCCAAAGCGAACATATTTTCGATAAAGAATATATTTTGTATACATTTAGTATACCTGTCTTCTTTATATGCGCATACTTACACATATATACATACATACATGATTGGGACACTAGGTTTTGTTAGCAAATGCTTAAAGAATCCGGATAAACTGGGGTTTTCAGAAAGGGAAATTGACTGGCTGATTCGTACATTACATGTCCAATCTGTGAGCGGAACAGTAAAAATATGCAAAACTTTTCTTAAGTTCCAATTTGTGAATTTGTGTTAATTACATCCCAAACATGGAGCCTGGTATCTTTGTTGGAAACCGGCTCCCTCCTCAGTGGAAAATTTATAATAATTAAGAAATAGAAGAGACACGCATACATGTGTGCGCGAATTAATGAATACATTGTATATTAGTCTAAATATATCTCTTATTCTCATTCAATCTCTTATGTGTGCGCGCCTGTATGCATGTATGTATGTATAATCGCATTTTATGTTTGTCAAAATATTTTATATTTCTTTCTCTCACTCAATCACCCACGTTCAGTCTGTGTGCGCGTGTGCGTGAGATTGTGCGTTTGTGGCCGTGTACAGGTGCAAGCCGCTGTCTGTGTGTTAGTAAATAATATGTTAGAGGCATGAAGATGAGTCAATCCCACACTTTATAAATACAACTTCTTCGTCTTGATATGAAAGGAATCTGCCGGTGTTGCAAATAATTAGCCCCCATCGGTTCAATCGAGAGTCACCAACATTACTTTTTCTGCCTCTCCACACACACACAAAGACAAGCACGCACTTACACAGATGCGTGCACGCATACACACAAACAAATAAATCCGCATATGTTTGTATATGTCAGTGTATGTTCTTACTTGCTAAGTAGAAAGGAGCACCAGCAATAATATAGCAGTGATAATAGTAAAAGTGGTTTGTATAATTGATTGACTGCTTAACATTTATGAGGCATGCGTCCAATATTTTATTTTAATAACATAAAAGATCCTGTGTTGATCAGGCCTTTTTTGGCACCGAACAGTTTTACTCGACAACTGTTTGCAACAGGCCAAAATAAAAGAAAGAGCATAACCAATCAATATCTACGAAGATATTGCTGCCAACAACTTGAAACGGGAAACACCGGACGGATTAACAGCGTTTTATTATAAGTGGATATTTTTTTATATTGTTGAATTTTGGTACAGTCATAGAATGACCTTTCACAAGTGAAACATTCGCGCTGTGGTACATTTTTATGCAATCGTTAAGAGAGGATTAAATTCAATAACAATATTCGGATGACGATTTCGGAAGATAGAGTAAAGGCACTGTTTATTTTGCACTCACCAATTTTGTAGACATAATATGTATTTGATCATTTCACTACCAAAAGCTTGGGGCTGCTGCATTTGCAATATGAAAATGAACGAGAGATGAATCAATCTAAATCCTCCTGGTGAAGATGCTTGGCTTTCTAAAAGTAACTTTCATTGCAGACTAGATGGAAACCACTTGTTAGATTGTCGGGTCTAGCACTGTTTACAGATGCTAAATATGCCAAAAAGTGTTCCAATCAGTTTCAAACTTCTCTAACACGTATATTCATTACTTACTCAAAGAACACCACCGTCATGGAAAGGAGATTTATTTGTTTAAATATGTTATAAAGTAAGAGCAGGAAAAATTACATCAAAAAATCTTCACTTACTTTATAATAGATAATCGCTCTAAAGGTTTTAGACATTTCCCTACCAAGAGCACTTATTCGAATTTCAGTATTTGTATTCTCATTGAATATATTCGATTAAATATATATATATTTGCTTAGATATATTAATTTTCCACATCCATTCTTATACAATATTGTACATCAACTTCGAGATATCTGGTTGCATGCAAGATTCTGTCTTCAGAAATGTTGTCTGTATATTTTAGCTTTTAATCCCCTAAAAATGTATGAAATTATTTGCAGTATTTGCCGAAATGATTTTTGTAATTATGTGGTATTTTTCTCACTAGTTAATTATTTCTAATCAGATTTTAATGCTGACTACGTTATGTATGCGTGTACACACATATATTAACATTGTTATCAATAACTATAGCACATTTAATGTTGTAGAATGGTAGAATTGGTTTAGGTTCATGGAACTTCACGTTTCGGATTAGCTTTCCAGTTCGCTAATGTCACTTTTCCTCCGATTGTCATTGATAAAGACAAAACTGACAAAGTTCATTAGCAATGGAGTATTTGCTTGTGGATATATTTTCTGCAGTCTGCGTTTTAATATCGTCATAGCAAAAATTTAACTCTTGTTCAATTACTTGACAACGTATGTAGTTTCAGAAAATGAAGCATGTCCTCTTGATATATATATAGTCCCTTGAGGTTTTAGAAATAATTTTATGCACCACCGTACTCGCGAATACATTCATACAAATATACTCAATAAGAACTGGATTTATTAACAATTGTTATTACTAATCAGATACTGTAAGTATTGTTTGTTTTGTGAGGTATTGTTTTACAAATCGAATACCAAAGTAAATCTGTCAAAGATCTACGTGCATTTCTGCACACAAATAATTGCCCATATGTAGGTGCGTGTGAGTGACTGAGTGAGTGTGTGTATGCGTGTGTGTATGATAGATACGTATGTTTATATATATATATATATATATATATATATGTATATATATATGCTAATACGTACACATAGGCATATATATATATTTAATTATATATGTATGCGTACATTCATGTATATGTATATATATATTTATATAAATTTGTATATACCAACATACATGCATATATATATATATATATATATATATATATATATATATATCACAAAATCCCGAATTTTATTCAATTTACTTTGCGAGACCAAGTGTTTCATCGAAAGCGATATTGTTGTTAAATGCTCGAAATACGAGAGTGGAGAAACAGACAACAACTGATGAAGGGAAGTTCTTTATATTGTTTGTCTTGTTTTCTATTTGTGTCTTTCGTTGTTTGAAAAAAATACTTCATATTCCATGTACTCGTACTTCGTATTTTTATTTTGTACACGTTTCGTGACGTCCTGTGCCCACATATGCATATATATATACGTATAAATGTAAGTATGTACATATACATATGTATATATGCATATATATGTGTATATGTACATATATATATATATATATATATATATATATATATATATATATATATATATATAACATACACACACACACACACACACACACACACACACACACACACACCTATATCCTATACAGATATCCTATTACATGAGGTGGGTAGATTTTCATGCGTAGTGTGTACGAGTGAGTCATGAAAAAATAGGGGACGAATCAGCGTTATAGTTTGGGGTGTAGATACAGCCATTGGATTAATTTCTTATGAGATACACAAAAACACGCACGCGTACATAAGCGCGCGCGTGCACATACCAGTACACAAACAGGCAAACACACACACACACGCACACACACACACACACACGCACACACACACAAACTCACATAAATATTTTGGTATATATATATATATATATATATATATATATATACAAATATCTATATGTATATGTGGGTATGCATGTATATATATATATATATATATATGTGTGTGTGTGTGTGTGTGTGTGTGCATGTGTGTGTGTGTATGTGTGTGTGTGTGTGTGTGCATGCGTGTGTGTGTGTGTATGTGTGTGTGTGTGTGTGTGTGTATGTGTGTGTGTGTGTGTGTGTGTAGATACACGCACACACTCACACGCACACAAAGATATATACAAGCAAATGAAATATTTTCTTGATAAATATAAAAAAAAACAAGAAAGTATATTTGTGAGGCATTTTTCGAACGTGAATAAATTTCAAAAGGAAATATCTATGCTGAATTCGTTAGTAGCATTTGGCTGGATGCAAGGAGTTCTAAAACCCAATAGCGCGGTAAAGCTAGAAGCAGCAAAGGTCAAAATGACGGCCGTCATCTTCATCATTGACATGTCAATCATAGATAACCCGAAATATTTCTATGCACATAACACATACCTCTTGTCTTGAAAATCGCTGAAAATCCACCGTTTGGCTCATTGGTTTATATCGACAATTCCCATCAGCTGTTCTTTTCTTCCATCAATTAGAATTTCCTCTTCAATCCATAAAGTTGTTTCAAGCAAACTGTAGAAATTTAATCTAACATGTAAAAGGCTAAGCAAAACCTCGTCTCCCAGCATTTTATTTGGTAACCATTATTGCTCTATCTTGCCAAGATCAATGAGAAAGGAACTCCGTAAGGTGGCGTTACTGCTCCAGCGTTTTTCGCTAGGTATTCTACGCGGCAGTGCCATCGTGATCATGTCTGCAGGGCGCTGCTGAATATGCCATTTGTTCTGGGGTGTACTCCCTCCCCTATCATCTTCTGCAGCTTAACCACTTCTCTTTATCTTCTTTGTTTCTATGCAACTAAATTGTGACTCAATCTTTGTACAAAAAAGAAATGCATTAATATAACAAAAAGAAAAATGCTGCATCACGTATTTGCGGAGCCTGTGTAACCCCGAGCAGACATATTCTCTCACCTGATGCTCTCAGACTCCAGAAACATTGGTGATGCTACTGCTGAAGGAAAAGATTCATACGCTAGATGTTAGCTGGTGCTAGATTTTTTGTTTTTTTTTTAAGTAAGCTGGAGCAATGTGAAATGGTGTCCTTTGTTCAATAACACAACGCACTGTTCGATCCCGGAATCGCCCCCACGATGTTCAATCAGAAACTCACTTTGTGTCACGCTGAATCTCTCTGAGAACTACGTTAAGGGTACACTTGTCTGTGGAGTGCTCAGCCACTTGAACGAGCAAGCTATTCCGTTGATCGGATCAACTGGAACCCTGGTCGTCGTAACCGACGGAGTGCCGTAGTAGAATATGTATATATATATATATATATATATATATGTGTGTGTGTGTGTGTGTGTGTGTGTGTGTGTATACATATATGTATATGTGTGTATAATAATATATATACATACATACATGTGTGTGTGTACATACATACATACATACGCAGACTTGCAGCACAATGTTTCATTTCTTTTCATATGTGGATATCCGATTTGATCTAAAAATACTTGCATAAAAATAGATGATCGTCCATATATGGACATGTTTGCTTATGTAATTATTTCAACGTTTTACCATTTTGTTTTTCATCTTTTCACATGAAATGGAGACAGAATAGTAGAGACGTATCTGTAAATGTTATTGTTCCTCAATTGAAATATTTGCATTTTATTCGTTGTTGCATGTGCTTTGGTAAGCGTGACCCCACTTTGGGAGAACGGTGCAATGGTGTTGTGATCATGCATATTAATGTGGTGAAAAATAAGTTGATTACGAAACATTTATCAAGGTGGATGTATAAATAGTCGCCCGTTGGACACTAGGACACAACAGCCCTAAACAGTCAGACACTTCGCTCGTGTTATTATAATTTTGTTATGTACGATAAAATGGAACGTCGTATAATTGTTGTTTTTGCAGAAGAGCAAACGACACTGCGGTCATCTGGCACCGTTGTTTTCGTATGACAACGCGTATAGTTCAGTTACAGCTAGAATGAATTCGGGGCAGCTCCAGCTGATGCCGCCTTTAATTTTACGTTAACTGGTCGTCGGATATCACGGCCTCTGTGCCCCACTCCCGTTACAAAGACAACGGAGAAGAAGAACACGAAGAACAAGAAGAACAAGAAAGAGGAGGGGGCGATGAAGAAGAAATAAAAGGCGGTGGTGGTGATGAAGAAGAGGAAGGAAGAGGAAGAAAGAAGACGCAGAAGTCGAAACGAACAGTGAAAAAAGCGGCTTCTCTGTGTATATTTGAGATGGGACGGTGATTGAAGATTGAACGGGGGAGAGGGCGGACAGAAAGCTCAAATAATAAAGCTGGAAAGAAAGAAGGAGAAGGGTCATGAAGGTAGTGGTGTAAGCGTGTGTGAGAGAGAGAGAGAGGGAGAGAAGGAGAGAGACAGAGAGACAGAGAGAGACTATAAATGCTTATGTGCGAATGTGTGTATATGTGTAGGTTAAACATACATATATGCTTGCGTGTATGGTGCGCGCGTGTGTGTGTGTGTGAGCGAAGCTGCGTAGATGTGTGTGAATGTGTTGGGAAATTATTAGCTCTGTCTCGTCCCAGGGTTTGTTCCATGTTTGCACGAGAGATTGTTTGTGTATCGATATAGCCCGAACCTTTTTATAATTTGACAAACATACGCAGATTGTGGCACACGTGGTAGATAATTGGTCTGACTAAACAAAGTAAGTACGGTAGCCGTGAGGGGAAACAAAAACACAATTTGTTCGTTTCGAATTCATTTTAGATGTTAAAACACTTACCCGAGTATTTCGATTCAGTGTTTTTATAGCATTTCGCCTGTATTATTATTTTTTTCTGTATTTTGTTAAATTTTGAGGTACATATAACTTGGATTCACAAATTTATGAAACAATGTATTTTTGGTGGCTGTGTGGTGAGACGTTTGCTTCCCAGCTGCATGGTTCCGGGTTCAATTCCACTATGTGGCAACTAGGACAAATGCCTTCTACTATAGCCTCGAGATGACCAAATCCTTGCGTGTGTATTTGGTAGAGGTTAACTAATTGAAGCCAGTCTCTTTCTCCCTTTTTTTCCCCTCTCGCTCTGTATATATATATATATATATATATATATATATATATATATATATGTACATGTGTGTATTTCTTTCTCCTGCACCACGACTTGACAACCGATGTTAATGTGTTTACGTCCCCGTAACTTACTGCACTGGCGAAAGAAGATCGATAGGATTAGTACCAGGCTTTAAAATAAGTAATTGTTTCGATTCATTCGGCTAAAAGTTTTTCAATGCGGTGCCCCAGCATGGCCGCAGTCTAATGACAAATAAAAATTAAAAAGATAAAGTTTAAAAAAAAGATTTAAGATATTTATGAACGATACTTCGTACAAAGTGTTGTTATTAATATCATTTATTTCTTATGACTTTTCCTGTTTTTCTATCAATGAGTTTTTCTATTAATCGTATATTTCATCATGAATAACGCAGGTAGCATCTATAAATTCAGTATCCGGTGGTAAAACGTTTTGCCAACCTGGACTTCGTTGATGATATTTCATTGTTGGAAGAATTCAAAGACTGCCTATAAGAGCTGGCAAACTGTCTGAGAGAAGTGGAGAAGAAAACTCGACTGTGAATAAACGTCAAGAAGAAGAAAGCCATTAAAATTTGCCAAGTAACATTGTCAAAGAAGGAAGTCTATTTCATCAACTTAGCAATGTTCTGAGCAATGCCAGAGATGTCGTAATCGATGTCAAATACAGAAAATCGAAAACAAGCGATAACACAATTTAAGGGAATCTACAGAATTAAGACTATGAATATACTAGACAAACATCAAATTCTATCTTATCGTACTACCAACAGCAGTAAGAACGAAGCGCAGAAGAAAAAATGATGAGAATATGAAAAATGCTGATAGTCTTTTACCAAAGGTGCTTTACCAAAGACGAAGAAATCTTAAGAAAGATATTGGCGTGAAGGTTCAAAAGAAAAGCGTGGAAACGAAAAATGCGACCAACCGGCCAGGGTCTAAGGCAGTACTATACGGACTACTGGTCACATGATATTGTACTTTCAGAGAAAACTACAGGTCAGGTGATACTGAACTTTTAGGAGGATCAGAAAACATTTGGAAAAAATGGAACATGTAATTAATAGAGAACACCAGAGAACTGTCGATCGATGCCCAAAAGCTGTACTGCGTTGTA
>NC_142935.1:97645237-97665237 GCF_046866305.1 Octopus bimaculoides
GTATGTATGTATGTATGTATGTATGTATTTCACTCGCACGCCTTCAGAGTTCAAATATGTGCACTGAAATGTGCTTGCACACATATTTTATTAACAGATTTATAGATTTGCTTCTTTTTAATGTTTGTCTGAAAATATTCCATTTTCCATTTACCATTTTAATCTTTGCCATTTCTTAAAATCGGTTCCCCCCCCCCCCCCCACGGTACGCCAATTTTATTTGACATTTTTTCTCTCACTAAAAGTAAAATCGAAATAGCATTGTTCACTTCTTCATCTGACATGAAGGGAGCTTGACAGAAGACACTTCACACAAACTTATTTTTCTCCTGGGGTAAACACCGTTTCGTAACAGCTTTTGTATTATTCACCTTTAACTCTGAAAATCATGGGAAGATTATTATTGTTGTTGTTGTTGTTGTTATTGTTGTTGTTGTTGTTGTTGTTGTTGTTGTTGTTGTTGTTGTTGTTGTTCTTCTTCTTCTTCTTCTTCTTCTTCTTCTTCTTCTTCTTCTTCTTCTTCTTCTTCTTCTCAAATGTTCTTGCTATTATTTTCATATACACACACAACAAATTAGACTGTTGGAAAAGAAAAATTCCTTACATCCGGCTACAACAAGTAACTTTAGATGCCAAGAACCTTCCTAAGTATTCTAGCGGTCCCTAATAACCCTGTTTTCTGGAGCTGTACTAAACTAGGTTTTATGCCTATTTCCTCTGTCCATCTGTTCAGATCTTTAGGGATATTCCCCAATACACCTATAACTACTTGGATACATTTTGCCCGCACTTTCCAGTCTCTGTAATTCAATGGCTAGGCCCTGGTACTTTGTTATTTTTTTATATCTCTCATATTGATCATCGTTGTTGTTGTTGTTGTTGTTGTTGTTGTTGTTGTTGTTGTTCTTCTTCTTCTTCTTCTTCTTATTATTATTATTATTATTATTGCTTTTATTATTGTCATTAACATACAGGCGGCGAGCTGGCAGAATCGTTAGCACGCCAGCCGAAATGCTTAGCGGTATTTCCATTGTCATCGCGATCTGGGTTCAAATTCTGCCGGGGTTAACTTTCCAATTTATCCTTTTGGTGTCAATAAATAAAGTACCATTGAAACGCTGGGTTCGATGTAATCGACCAGTCCCCTCCTCCAAAATTTCAGACCTTGTGTCTTTACTAGAAAGAATTATTATTATTATTATTATAAAGGCGGCAAACTTACAGAATCGTTAGCACCCTGGACAAAGTGCTCATCGGCATTTCATCCATCTTTATGTTCTAAGTTCAATTTCCACCAAGGTCAACTTTGCCTTAAATCCTTTCGGGGTCGATAAATTAAGTACTAGTTGCGTACTGGGGGGTCTACATACTCGATGAAACTTCTGAAGATACAAATGTGAGAGTAGCAACAGTGTGCTGTCTCGGGATTTGGAAAATGATTACACGCACGCTCACATATTTATAAATTGAATGTTGTTATCTATACTGATAATCGCATATCGATAAAAAAACAAATCTACCATGTGTCTTCAAACAAAGGATGACATATATTTACTATACAAACTCCACTGTTTCGCATTTTCACGTCCACTTCTCATTGAATAAATTATTGATACGTGGTACATTTTAAAGTTTGTGAATAGTTATATTGAGGTATAACTCTCGAAAATTGCTATGTTTATGTAATAATAAATATTGGGTGGTTTTTAGAAAATTTTTCTGTAGTGTTTTTAGAAAAAAAATGTAAAGTGTTGAAAAGCTGAGACAACGAATGTTTGCGAGTTTGATATGGTAAATGTAAGATATTTTATGCCAAAATATAAACAGTAGAAGAATGAGAAAGTTTGTTTTCAAACCAGGAGCTCTGTAAACAAACGTCACCCAAACCACCGTCGCAAAGAGCCCAGAATAATTCATATATCAATTGTAGTAATGAATAAATATACATGTATACATACATGCACTACAGTATCAATACATATGTGTGTGTGTGTTGAGTGTGTGTATGTATAAATCAATAACAAAGGATATTGTTCGAAAAGGAATTGGCTCCTAAAATCTTATAACTGTTTCTCAAATGTGTATGTGCATAATGAAATGAAATCTGAAGCCAAACCTATGTGTGTGTATGTGTATGTATGTGTGTGTATATATGTAGGTACATACACACACACACACACACACACACATATATATATATATATATATATATATATATATACATGTATATATATATATATATATATATACATATATATATATATATATATATATATATATACATATATATATATATATATATATATATATATATATATATATATACATATACATATATACATATATATATGTATGTATATATATACATATATATGCACATATATATATATATATCAATCTCTCTCTCTCTCTCTCTCTCTCTCTATATATATATATATATATATATATATATATATATACATACATAAATTCTTGCTAATGTTTAGACGCAAGAATTCATCTTATCACGCGGCTAAAGCACACATAGTCATATTCATAAATATTTGTGTTTATATTTATTTAATGTGTTTGTTTACTTACGTGAAGAATACTAAAGAACGTATTTTTTTTTAAATCTGCATCCATTACATTGATACATAACATTTTCAACTTTTCTTAGACAAAGTTTGCTATGGACGTAAGCTGTTATTTCGTCTTCATATTTTACTTCAGTCTATTGGCAGTTTGACAAAGAACAAAAAGTATTCTTTTAGATGAAGAAAATGTAAATACGAATAATATATAAATAACAACCAGGACATGTATAAATAGCAACAAAATATTACAGGAAAGTATATTATACATTTTTTTTTCTCCACAAAACAGAAAATATGACCTTAAGTCACAAACTTGATCTGCTATGTTGAATACCTACATTATGGAAGACATCATCATCATTAACAACATCCAGATCGGTGGAATTACAAAAGTTGAAGACAAAATCCCTCGCAGTACTTAGGTCCTGAGTTCTAATCACACATGAGGGTCCTAGGTGGAAGTTTTTAGTGCGATTAACTACAGTTTCTATTCAGATTTATGATATTGGTTCTAAGATAGCAGTAATACACACACACACACATATATATTATATATCTGCGTCAGTTCATGAGAAGAAAGAAAATGAACGTGCTAATGTTGGCGACATTTCCGATAAGAAGGTTCCGCGGAGAAATGAGGTACAATGGCATAATTTGAACTTTTACCCAAATGGAAGAATGTAATCCCTTAATACACGTATCTTATATCGGTATAGATAATCTTGAGCTTCGTCCAGCTCCACTGCCATTGTCCTCGTTTAGTATGGTCATTTTAAGCGTTTACATTTTCGATCTCTATGAAATGGTTCACACTTTTAGTTGGATCTCGATCCAGGAAGCTTGAAAATATGAACAGAAATCACAACCTTTTCTTTAAAAACTTTCATCTATCCTTGTTTATGATTCTAAAAGCTTTGCTTCTATTCAATCTATTATTTACAATCATTCTTATATTTCATTAATTCGATGTATTTTTTCATATCATTATTATTAAAATTATTTGGTAAATAACATTTTTGTTCCTCATATAGTGATATTCATTCCTTTTATCGCCAAATCTATTATCAGCGGTGGATCTTTCTTATTCTCCTTTATCTAATGTTTGCTTATATTTTCATGTCTTTCCCAGAAATTTCATTAAATAATGTCAAGTGAAAAATCTGCCTATGATACAATCTCAGTTCAACATTGCAGAATAATATTACACTCACATACACACACACATACACATTGATGGATGGATGTACAAAAGGAAAGGGAAAAAAGAGGAAGCGAGAGTAAGTATCTAATCTAAATACACGAATAACACATCGTGTTGCAAATATATATATGTCTTTGACACCCTGGCCCTTTATGAAATAATTTTAAAACATGTTTGTGCAATAAAGGACAAAAATTCTCTATAACTATTGTTTATTTTTAAGTGAAGGTATTTGTAGAAGCTTATCAATGCAGCATTAAAGGTTTTTTGAAAGATATGTCTTCTTTAATCTAGAATATCATTTATTCTCGTAGAAAATAACATACATGATCAGCAACAATTTGTTTTTTATGCTCTGCTCCGTTTGCATTCAATGTTATAATCGAGGTGGCATACACACACACGCACACATGCACACACAAACATACACACACATATTCACACACACGCATGCTCACACACTAACACAGATACACACACACGATTGTATGAACAAAAGATCACTCAAGATATTGCATATTTAAACATGCCATGCATCGCTCTATCCTGTGTTACACTAAATTTGATGCACATGAAAAATGCAAGTACAATAATGCGGAACTTGCCGATGATAATCGTAACGAATTGCTGCACTTTCATTTTTGATGATTTTACTAATTGGCACAGGTTGTGTCTCTCTGTATAACACTACCCTGAGTAGCCGCCCTTCAAGCCATGTTTTAGTACATCACTTTATTTATCGACCCGAAAAGGATGAAAGGCAAAGTCGACCTCGGCGGAATTTGAACTCAGAACGTAAAGACAGACGAAACACCGCTAAGCATTTCGCCCAGGTGCTAACGATTCTGGCAGCTCACCGCCTTAACATAATTCCTAATAATATTAAGGCGGCGCGAGGCGGTGAGCTGGCAGAATCGTTTACACGCCGGGCGAAATACTTAGCAGTATTTTGTCTGTCTTTACGTTCTGAGTTCAAACTCGGCCGAGGTCGACTTCGCCTTTCATCCTTTCGGGATCGATAAATTAAATACCAGTTGCGTACTGGAGTCGATCTAATCGACAGGATCCCTCTCCCACAAAATTTTGGGCCTTGTGCCTACAGCAGAAAAAAATATTAATGCAGCAAGCTGGCAGAAACGTTTACACGCCGGGCGAATTCCTTCGCGGTATTTCGTTTGCCGATATGTTCTGAGTTCAAATTCCGCCTAGCTCGACTTTGACTTTCATCCTTTCGGGGGTTGATTAAATAAGTACCAGTTACGCATTGGAAATGATGTAATCGACTTAATCCCTTTGTCTGTCCTTGTTTGTCCCCTCTATATTTAGCGACCTGTGGACAATAAAGAAATAAATATTTTTAATAATATTCAACTACAAAAATAGGGTGGGATTTTTTTAACATCAAATTTCTATGGGTCCACCTGAGTAAAACAGGAATCATAGCTGTCTATCGGTAAAAACTGTGTGAGAACCATGGATCTAAACACTAAATACAAACGTAAGCATTCTTGTTTTCCTCTTTTTAACGCTTTCGATACCAACCCGGCTGAAACCACCTCTGGCTCTGTAAGACAAATATCTTGTTTTCAAAAGTTCTGAATTAAAGTCTTCTGTTCAACCTTAGTCACAATTTATGTTTCTAACAATAGCTTAATGATAACTAAGTTATTTTACTAAATTATTTGTTATATTTGAAATTAATTGAAAGAAACACAGAATATCTCAACAGAAATATGGTGACAAAAGGATTGAATATATACACGGTTGTCAATTGTGGGACAAAACGCAAAATTTGAATTATTTTTCATTAGTTTAATGATATTGTGCTGTGGTCATACAGTTAATTGTTATTTTAAAATCAAGGTCACTGCTAGTTCGCGTAATGCATCTGTAGATAAATATTAAGTAGGAATCTACGAAAGAATTATTCATAACAATGGATACATGTGAATACATGTGGAAGAGTGAAGGAAGGATATGTAACACAAACAAAAGTTTCTGACCAATTCTCGCAATCGGGGACAATTAAGACGAACAATGGAGTATCTGAAGAGAAAAGTACAGCGAAAATAATTACTAAAATGCTGTAAGACTGGCAAAGAATATTATGCAACGAAAGGTAAAAGAGAAGAAATAGAAAGATATAAAATTGAAGAAATGAAGTTGTGAAATGCCATCAAAGACAGACTAAAGTATCACGTTGAAAAAATTAACAGAAAATACTTTTTAATGACGAGAGTAAAAATAGTCATTGCAACGAAACAAAACGGCAGATAGTGGCCTAATAAAGAAATCGTAAACGAAGATGAGAACCAACACACACATGCACACACACACACACACACACACACACACACACACACCCACACACACACACACACACACACACACACACACACACACACACACACACACACACATAAAATTAATGTAGGCGTTAAAGGGGACCGTTCACAGAAAAGTACAGGAAATAGAAGATTTGATGTGCGTGGGTATATAGGCCTGTAAATGTTATTGGTGTGCCAGTATGCTTGCATTATGGTATTAATAGCCAGTGTGTTTGCACGGTGTATTGTGAGACGTCAGAGAGAATATCTGAAAGATTAATAGAGCAAGAAGAGGAGTGAAAAAGATTCTAAATCGAAGAAGAATTAAGAAAGAACAGATAGAGATATGACCGTATTGCAATAAAAAACCGTGAAAGGAAACAAATAAAAGAATGGGAATAAAGAATAAGAAAGGGGCGGAGATAGAATGAGACAAAGTTACGAATAACGAAATAAGGAGAAACAGGGTCTAAGAAACAAGCAGCCATGGTATGAAGTCATTAGAGAGCAAGAAAGTTAGGCGATCCTGAGAAGGCAATGAAGCGTCAGTAAAGGAAATTACCGAATAGTCGAAACGGAGCGGCAAAACAGCTTATTGGGACGGCATCGTGAAAAGAAAGCCATAAAAATTGAGACAACAATTAAAACGGCGCATTCAGTGACCATGTGTATTAACAGAATAGGATAAAAGAAATGAGAGAGAGACAAAGATAGATAGAGATAGAGATAGAGAAAGAGAAAGAGAGAAGAAGAAGAAGAAGAAGAAGAAGAAGAAGAAGAAGAAGAAGAAGAAGAAGAAGAAGAAGAAGAAGAAGAAGAAGAAGAAGAAGAAGAAGAAGAAGAAGAAGAAGAAGAAGAAGAAGAAGAAGAAGAAGAAGAAGAAGAAGAGTCATGAGAATCTAATGAGTGTTGATAGGAAGAATATGGGGGAACTGGTTGCATTTCAGTGTTTCCAGGCGTATGGTCAAAGATGTGGAAATACTAACTAAAAGAACATTGGCCGAATAGAAGCAAATGATTAGGACTCGCAGTCTTGAAATGGGTTTGGCTGGGTCTTTTATTGATATTAAGCAACTTAGAATTACATGCTTTCTCCGATTCCTTTGTATTTTCTTTATGTTTTCTTCATTCATATTTTTATTGTTATTTTAATAATCTTCCGAATTTGCTCAAGATAGGGATTTCTTATTGATTTCCATTCTTTGAACATTCTATACTGTCTACGGATAGGCTCAGGTGCTCAACCGTTGAAAAAAAGTCATTAGTCTACTTAAACGGTGTTCAAAATTACGTCCAATTCTTTTGTCGTATATAATTAACAATCAATACGTCTCAAAGAAATCTTGTTCTAATTTCTCTTTATATTTCTCAAGAAAGATCCCTACCGTCAGTAAGATATTAAACCCCTTCTTTTTCCAATTATTATTATTATTATTGTCATTATCATAATCATCATTATATTTATCAATAATAATAGTAATAATAATAATAATAGTCCGGCTATGTAAAATGAAGAAAGTGATGATAGTGCCAATTATTGTTGGTCCTTGGGAACAGTATCAGAAGGCATCAAGGGGAACATAAAGGAAATCGGAATCGAGTGCTCAGTAGAACTGTTACAAAAGGTTTGCCTCCTTGGCAGGGCCCGACTAATCAGGACAGTATTAGATTGCTGAAAAGAATGGATAGTATGGTACCGTAAGCTGCGGGTTGTAAGCCCACCACGCATGCAAGGCTCCAGAAGATCCAACGAAACCTGTGATAAAAAGAATACAAGCGCAGACACGACATGGTAGCCGAAAACCTCCACTGGCTACTATGCCGTAAGCATGGATATGAGGTTACGAGTGTTTGGTACCGACATACACCGGAAAAGGTAATGGACGAACAGGGGGAGGCAAAAATCCTCTGGAACTTTGACTTCCAGACGGACAAGGTATTAGAGCAGCGAAGGACGGATATGGTAACAAACAATAGTGCCTAATAATTGATGTGGCAGTGCCAGGAGATCAGCATATCATCATGAAAGAAAGAGAAAAGGTTGATAAATATGGAGACCTCAGAATTGTGATCATTAAAATGTGGCAGCTACGTGAGTCAAACATAAACATTATTCCTCTTGTCAGAAAGTCTATTAACACAATCGCAACAAAGTAATTCTAAAGCTTCACTGGCTTGTGTGCCAGAAGTATGGATACGTGGTAACGGGTGCTTGGTACCGGTATACACCAGAAAAGGTACTAGACAAAAACGGAAAGCAAAGATCCTTTGAGACTGACTTTCATACAGACAAGGTATTAAGAGCATAAAGGTTATTCCTGGTTCAAAACCACCCAACTTGATGAACCATCTGAGCACTTTAGAAATACCCCACAATTGTGAGGTATTGCAAAAATAGGCATTTAAACATAACTCCACATAATATGACAAAGTAATGGGAAAGCTTACTTGAGCTGATATGGAAAGACATCTGTGTGGAAGGCATAAGATTAACTCTTAACAAAAAGCTCAAAACAGGAAATTCCCAGGAAAAGATGAGATTCTAAACTTTTAGTTATCTAATCTTCCAGCATCACATAGACCACTAGCAAAGTCTTTTCCGTATTTAATGAAACACTGTTCTGAAATTCTTTCATGTTTAGCATAAGGTATAAGTTTCCTTCTTCCGAAATCGAACGAGGCCTATCACTTGTCTGTTAACTTCATATAAATTGTTTAAGCCCATTATATCAGAACAAACATATACATTTCTAGAAAACAATTACATTTTCTCTCGAACAGAAGGATTAGAAAAGTGGCTTTAACGGCTGCAAAGACCAGCTTTTCATCCACAAAATGTAACTTGAAAATTGTCATGACAGAATACGAAATCTAAACACTGCGTGGATAGACTACAAAAACATTTCGATTGTGTACCTCATTGTTGTATTTCCAATGTATTAGACATATATAGACTCACGCTTGCAATTACAAAATTTCTGGAACACAACATAACTCTATAGAACAACACGCTTATGCGAAAAGCGAATCAAAGTGCATAAAGATTAACCGTGGTGTTTTTCAAGGGTATTTTCTTACCCTTCTCTTCTGTTTATGCTTCATTCTTTTATCTATTAAGCCCACTAATGTCAAATTAGGATATAAAATACGAATAAAGACAATATAAACACAAACTTATATTGATAATATAGTCGATTGAAACAGCGAGCAAGATCTTCTGAAAACCGTATAAAGCCATATCACCTTCCTCTGCGATTTTACAATTCATAATCATAGGACAAGTAATGTAAATCGCCCATATATAACAGTAAAAAACAAAGAGCATGGATAAAACTTGTCTCCTAACTGTTATGGCTGTCACTATGGACAATAATGTCGCAGTCAAAGAACACAATAAAATACGAATGGAAAGAACTAAGCATGGAGATTGCCAAAATGTGACAGATGAAAATGACAAGGATATCCGTTATGATAGGGGCACTCGAAGTTATGATGAAGGGAACTGAGAAGTTCATACATATGATACCAGGAAAACCATGCTTAAAAGGAATTTTAAAAAATAACCTTAATGGACACTGCGCACATTTCACGTACAACATTATCACTCTAAATTTCATAGACCTATAGATATTTTTTATTGAGCACAATATACAAAATTTTTATCATCATTTATTTTAATTTTATTTCTATTTATTCATTTCTGTCCAGTACTAGCATTTCTCAGTATCATACAATCACCATATACATTAAGAACATCATATCCCTTATGCATCCACGTGGTTGGGTGACGTGTGGGGTATATTGTGTAAATACAGTAGATATCAAGAAATCAGATTTTTAAAAACATAATAATAAATACAGTAGGCTGTGGGCAGATGACACTTTCCATCATACCCAGCAAAACAAGCTGAGATCTTTCATGAAGAAATAAAATAAATAGAATTATAATAATAACGATGATGATGATGATGATGATGATGATGATGATGATGATGATGATGATGATGATGATGATGATGATGATGATGAAGAAGATGAGGATGACGAGGATTCACTGGTACTTAATTTATCGACTCCGAAACGCAAAGTTGACCCAGGCGGAATTTGTACTCAGACCGTAAGGACGGACGTAATGCCGCTAAGCATTTTGCCCAGCATGCTAACGATTCATCCAGCGCACCACCTTAATAATAATAATAATAATAATAATAATAATAATAATAATAATAATAATAATAATAATAATAATGACATCAGAAAAATATGTAAACAGCTGACTGCTTAAGGTACATCACCCAAAGATACATAAGGTAGATCACACAAAGACAGACGTGGATCGTCTTTACCTTCCCAGAGCCCAACTAGATCGGAGGTGGATCTTACAAAAAGAAACACCACAAATGGACTGGTCAGAAATCTTGAAACTATTAAAGACTGGACGCTTATACTCGTTGAAAATCACGAGTGGCGTAAGAAGCTTCATTCTTTCATGAAGGAGAGCAAAACACATTGTATGTGTGTGTGCGTGCATCATGTGTGTGTGCATGTAAATAACTGTATATACACCCGCGCATATGATATATATATATATATATATATATATATATATATATATATATATATATATATACGGTGAGTAGTAGCTTGTTGTCCATATATAAACAGTTATGATAGCAGTATATTGAATGTTCCCAAAGAGAATGTGAAGATACCGGAAGAGAGATTGAAAGTTTATACTCACTTTTATTCTGAGTTGAAGCATTTATTCTGTATATATTCACGACGTACAGACTTTGGCGTGAACTGACACGCGGATACGTCTTGATGAACATATATTTACAGAAATATAACTGTCTATATGGTTTAAACATACATATGTATATACATATAGTTGTATCTATCTATCTATCTATCTATCTATCTCTCTATCTCTCTCTCTCTCTCTCTCTCTCTCTCTCTCTCTCTCTCTCTCTCTCTCTCTGTATATATATATATATATATATATATATATATATATATATATATATATATATATATATATATATATATACGTACATATGTATGTGTGAGTGTACACCTTACACCATTAAATGCACTATAGATAATCATATTGATACACATTGATGTAGGTACTATGTGTGTGTCTGTTTGTCTAGACAGACATCACATTCTACTCCAAAGAAAATCAGCAACAGCTCACATGTTAATGATGATAGTTGTGAGAGGATCAACTCAGAGAAATAATACTTGCAAAATGTAGATCAGCAATAGTAATAGCAGCAGTGACAATATTTCGAGTTGTAGTGTTAGAGAGAGAATGACGTTTGCGTGACACATTATCAGCTCTAAGAAGCCGATTAAAGGAAACTAAATTACACGGTTGCCTCCCCGCCAGGCACGTCCTGGCTTATGAAAGGCCGCCATTTTTGATCGAGTTCTCTCTCTGTGCGTGCAATTGTAGCGATCAAAATAGATATTTTTCTGTGAAAAATGACAATGATAAAAGATATGTCAGAGAAAATTAAGCAGCCACTACCCTCTCATATCACACCAGTATTGGTGTTTAGCATGACCGGCCACTGTCTTAATCCTCGACCACAGATAACAGCCATTCTGAAATGATGGATCGGGAGACTGTTCGGAGAAACGCCTTAAAAAGAAAAAGAAGAGGAAAAAAAAAAGACTCACAATAAAGGTGCCGTGTTTTGGGATCGAAACGTAGAGAAATATATACAAGAAAAAGAATACAACTCTAAACAACAGAAAAAGAAAACAATTCAACGACAAAATAATAGGAGAATACTATCATAAAAGGCCAATTGTATTTTCATACATTCAGGGTCTTTGATTCGTAGTTGTTTCTTTTCTAGTAACATATGTATAGAGGTATGATTACGCCAAAATCTATACATGTACCCTCATATGAATGTACGCAAACATAATTCTGAAAGTTATGAATAGAAGAATATGCATTGTTAAATAGAAACACAGACATACATGCATATGCATACACCCAAAGATACACACGGTCATAAATGTGTGTGCGTGTGTGTGCGTGTGCATGTGTGTACGTGTATCCGTTCCTAACATCATTATATACACATGTGTGGTTTGGTGAATTTCAGATAGAAGATGTATTATATAAGATTATATGCTTTCTAGATAGTCAGTTGTATTATACATACATGCATCTATATATATATATATATACGTGCATACACATACATGCACACACACATACATGTATGAATATATGTGTATGTATATGTATATATATTATTTATATATTCATATTTATTATATACATCCATATTATATATATTATAGATTTATAGATATAATATAAATAAATATATATATATACATACATATATACACATACATGCACACACGCATATATATATATATATATATATATATATATTTATATATATATATATATATATATATATATATATATATATATCAATCTATCTCTCTCTCTCTCTCTCTGTATATATATATATATATATATATATATATATATATATATACATATATATATGTGTGCATGTGTATATATGTATATATATTATTTATATATTCATATGTATTATATACATGCATATTATATATATATATTATAGATGTAATATGTATATAATATGTATATATGTATATATATATATATATATATATATATATGTGTGTGTGTGTGTGTGTGTGTGTGTGTGTGTGTGTGTGTGTGTGTATGTATGTACATATGAGCACTTGTGGGGCACGAGGTACTAACAACAAGAACAACGATAACAAGTAAACCAAGAAGAAAACCACCGCACAGAGACACACTAGAGACACGAAGAGACCAATATCTGTATTTGTAGCAAATATTCAAAGTTTCTTAGTCGCACTTCAACGTCGCTTAGTCTGAGGTTTAAGTCGGTGCTAAGTTAACTGGCTCTGTAAATAAGAAATCAGCCATGTCATTAAGTTAGAACCAGAAGACTTCTGTCTTTATTCGGAGACGCCAATAAATTTTTACACAATTACATTTAAGACACACGATATATTCCTCCATCTTCGTTACTTTGATGATGTTAGCTTTCTGTTTTATAGTTTCTTCTCTTTTTTATTTATATATATTTCATCGTTTTGTTTTTCTCTTCATTTTGTGTACAGAGCTAAATTCAATTTAGGGAGAAATGAAAGATGAAGTACTATTTCTAAACCTTTCTCTCAGTTCTATTTTCGGTAGATATTATCTCAATAGCAATTCTCTTTAAGCTATCGTCCATTTTTACTTCCATCTCTCTAGTTCTGCGATTAGCTTTTTTTTCTTTTATGATATCTTCATATATATATATATATATATATATATATATATATATATATATATATATATATATATATATATATATATATATATATATATATATATATATATATATATATATATATAATATATATGTATATATATACATATATATGTATATATATATATATATATATATATATATATGTATATATATATATATATATATATATATATATATATATATATATATATATATATGGTCTTGAGTTCAATTTCTGCAGTCAATGGCTTGTTGTTTCTTTGTGTAATACAGATGATTTTGCTTTGCTCTAATCAACTAAAATAAAGAGTACTAACCAAGTCTCCTTTACCGCTTTACTACATCTTCTTTCCCTGCTACCAGAATAGAGAATGTCTGGTACAAAATACTAGAATAGATTTGCATGTGAGTTGTGGTTAAGTGAGACTACCATATCACTTAACTGGGGATTTCTTCACTCAGTGTCAGATGCTGTAGACGTCCGTGAAGACGTCGTGGAAAATGTCTGTAAAATATACATTGAGTGTCAAGGACAGTCGATATATTATAGTGGCTTGTCTTTCTCGAAGCCACGAAGGTTTTTCTCTCTACTTACCTTCTCTAATCACCCTTCTCGGTGACCTACGGCTTATTGATGACAGAACGATAGATGCAAATAGGCCAGGCATGATATTGAAAGACTTCAGACAAAAACCATGCCTCCTCGTTGATATGACTGTCCCAATTGACATAGATGTATGTCATTGCCTATCAAAACTGAGCAAGTATACAGATCTTGAAATAGCAATTAGCAAAATGTGGAACCTGAAGACTAAAACAATACCTGTTGGTCATTGGTGCCCTTGGAATGATAGCAAAAGGGGTTGATTATTACCAAGCTCAGATACCAGGAAATCCCAAAATGGCAGAAATTCAAAAGATAGTGCTCATGGGAACTGCCCATATCCTATGTCACATAGTGACTGTGTAATCTCAAATTTTAAAACAAACTCATAATTTTCTTGTTTTCTTAAACATTCTCTGCAACAATATTACTTGCAAATCCAAATATATGACACCTTAGGCATAACACCAGCATTAGCTTCTAACTTGTCTCTTGAGGACTCTGGGTGAGACTTGGAGCCAACTTGTACAAATACAAAGCAAAAGTCAAACATAATAATAATAATAATAATAATAATAATAATAATAATAATAATAATAACAATAATAATAATAATAATAATAATAATAATAATAATAATAATAATAATAATAATAATAAAGAATATATATACTTAGAGAGTGATAGAAAGCGGGATAGATATTTGTTTGTTTTATTCTCTTTTATTCTTTTACTTGTTTCAGTCTTTTGACTGTGGCCATGCTGGAGCACCGCCTTTAGTCGAGCAAATCGACCCCAGGACTTATTCTTTAAAAGCCTAGTACTTATTCTATCGGTCTCTTTTGCCGAACCGCTAAGTTACGGGGACATAAACACACCACCATCGGTTGTCAAGCGATGTTGGGGGACAAACACAGACACACAAACACATACACACATACATATATACGACGGGCTTCTTTCAGTTTCCGTCTACCAAATCCACTCACAAAGCTTTGGTCGGCCCGAGGCTATAGTAGAAGGCACTTGCCCAAGATGCCACGCAGTGGGACTGAAAGATTTTTCCATACTTACCCTTTACTAATTGTGTGACCAATAATCTGGGCTGGAGAGATTTTCAGATTCATCTGTTCGGTATCTCCAAAACCTAGAACGCTATGTGTCTTGAGTTTTAAGCATGGTGAAACTCTGAGTAGCGACTCACGCAGACACAGCATTGTTTAATAATACACACACCAACATAAAGACACACACACACACACACACACATATATATATATATACGCACACACTTAGATACTCACATACACAGAGGCACAAATATGCACAGTCATACACACAAATACACACACTCGTATATATATGTATATATGAAGAGATGCGATTAAAATTCGATCATGTTTCAGAATATTTTTGAAATATTTTTGCTGCTACTACTACTACTACTACTACTACTACTACTACTACTACTACTACTACTACTACTACTACTACTACTACTACTACTACTATTGTGTATATTTAGTCATTATTTTTGTTCATTTTAGCTCCTGAATCTGTGATAACTATAATAAACGAGTTGAGAAGTTGGAAAGAAAACAGCCCAGAGAATTAATGTCTTCCGTATCAGCAAATATATTCAGTGGAATAAATGGTGCTTGTTTACTATAATTAGTGGGTGAAAAGATGCAATTTACTATCTCGTTGCATGAACAACAGCCGGATAAGTGCAGCAATGTTACTCAAGAGAATCAGTTGCACGGATGAAAGCACGGTTAATGAACCAACTACTGCCATCTACGTAGGGTGTGGTTCGGAGCATCAGTTTGGAACTTAGCAAGGTTTCTCTCCATAAAACTAGCTTTCACTTTTGTTATTTTCCCTATATCTCTATTGCTGATGCTATTCACCGTTGTCAGAAAGGCTACTGAACACATATGTTACTATCACAGCAATTTCTTCGATAAATTAACCGTGGTTAAGGATGAACAAAGATATTTCCTCACCAAATAGTTTATGCGAAATTGTGCTTCAATATGGATAAAATATGAGTTTCATCTACATTGACAAATCTTTGCAGTGATTTCTTTAATGACATTCCGCGAATATCATCATACTAATTACAAGATTTTCTTGTTTGAATATCGTATGGTATTTGTTTCTTTTACACCAAACGCACAAGGACTCAGTGCTATGATCAAAGTATTTCAAGTTAGGCCCATCCAAGCGCTTTTCTATATTCCAGAATATAAAATCCAATGATCCAGCTTAAAACCTTTTCTCAGCCGTCGGCCTTCAACACTTTAATCGGAAGCCCAATTGATAAATTAGTACCAGTTGCGTATTGGGGTCGATCTAATTGACTGCACTCCCCTACTCCAAAATTTCGGGCCTTGTACCTAGAGTAGTAAAGAGTCGTCGGCACGCAAAATGCTTTGCGGCATTTCGTCCGTCTTCACGTTCTGGGTTCAAATTCCGCCGAGTTCAACTTTGCCTTTCATCCTTTCGGTGGTCGATAAATTTACTATCAGTGATACAATGCGGTCGATGTAATCGACTTGTACCCTCCCCCAGATTTCAGGCCTTGTGCCTTTAGTAGAAAGGATCATTAGCTCGCCGGAAAAAATGCTTAACGTCATCTCGTCAGTCTACATTTGAGTTCAAGTTCCGCCGATGTTGGCTTTAGTTTCATTCTTTCGGTTTCGATGAAATAAGCACCAGCTGACTACCGGGGTCGATAGAATACGTACCGGATGAGCACTGAGGTCGATGTAAATGATTTAATCCCTTCCTCGAAATTGCTGGCATCGTACCAAAATTTGGAACAGCCACACGTCATCACTTTCACACCTATGTTTAGTTCTTGATGTGTTAGCAATGGCCTCCCAGCCATGCTCATAGGTCTTTCTTTAAGAGAAATTAAATCTAGAATTGCCTCATCACGTAAAACTGCTTTTTAAAGGAGATTTGACTGCTATTTCTAGAAGGATGAACGGCTAAGTGTGGGTTACCCTGTCGGCTCGCCTTACATACTGCCGTTATTGGTTCATTACAAAGGGTTTTAAGTCAATAGCATTCCATCCAGTTATTTTTAGTTTGAAATAATTATTACATATAAGAATGGTTTTGGAGTATGCTACTGTCTAAACAAGAAAATATTGAGCTCACTGCTGATATTTGTAAATAAAACACCCATCAAAATAAAAAGAAAAAAACATTAAGCTATCGCATTGATATGGTAAAAACAATATTATTAAATTAAAGGTATAATTGACAATTTGGTAATTTATTTAATGTTTTTAGTAGTAAATTGGCTGAAGATAATATTTGCAATCGGTGATTAAGATATTTCTTAATTATATTGTTAGAATAAGACGTGAAGATAATTATTATCAATAATTAAGATCAGGATTATGAATATTAATTTTATCTACTCTTTCACGCTTTCTTGTCTCTGTCTGTCTGTTCTCTATACAAATGTGCGCGCACACAGACACATGCTCGCGCACACTCATATTCACAACCACGAATCATGTATTCCTAAACCTCTTTCGCCGAGGTCGACTTTGCCTTTCGTCCTTTCGGGATCGATAAATTAAGTATCAGTTCGGTACTGGGGTCGATCTAATTGACTGCTCTCCTCCCCCAAAATTTCGAGCCTTGTGCCTAGAGGAGAAAAGATTCGTAAACTTCTTTCCTTTAATCTTTTATCTTTTGCTTGTTTCCGTCATTAGACTTCGGCCATGCTGGAGCACCACTATCAAGAATTTTTAAGAATAAAAATAATCGACTCTACTATTTATTTTTTCTAAAGCTTGGTACTTATTCTATGGGTTCTCCTTCGCCGAACCACTAAGTTAAGGGGAACATAAACACACCAAACCGATAGTTCAGCGGTGGTGGATCAAACACACACACGCACACACATACGACAAGCTCGCTTTCAGTTTCCGTCTTCCAAATCCACTCACAAGGCTTTGGTTAGTCCGAGGCTATAGTAGAAGACACTTGCCCAAGGTGCCACGGGGTGAGACTGAACCCGGAACCATATGGTTGGGAAGTAGGCTTCATTCCACACTGCCTGCGCCGTTACTTCAGAATTGATAACTTCATCGAAGAATTACAAACTAAATTGATCCTGATAGAATTCCAACAATTATTTATTTTTACCCTCAATGAAGTCTAAAAAATGTCGGTCCCTCTGACACCGTGGCTTCAAGTTACTCAGCCTCTATGTTTTGGTGAGATAGGTTTTCGCTGCAAGGTAGGTTTCTTTCTACGAGGTTTTTATTATCTTCCATACAAGCATAATTTCACCTCTTCTTATGTCGTTCATTCCACGTTTAAAGACCTATTATCTTCAGACTTAACCTGCCAATATCTTCTCACCAGAGGCTTGGATTCGACACCTTATTCTTTGAGGATGATATTTGCAGCATATTCTAGTTTCATCGCGCTCAGAGTATTCGTGATGGTTTTCTTGCAACTAAGCTTTCACATCCTGTGGCTCTGTTTATATTTCAACCATTGTCATCCCTGGCAGCATTCTAAATCTAATTGGTTTCAGAGTGGTATTTACCCTTACACTCAGAGCCGTTGTCTGTTAATAAATAAAATGCTTTTGCAATGCACATGTTGACGCTAAAGTTTATCATGACATATCTTGTTGCCTCCGAATGGTAAGATTTCAACGATATGCTAAAGTCAATATGATTGTTGAAGGAGCTTCCTCTAAACGAGGCATTCTCATCTCTTCTAATCATGCAAAGGGAATCTGGAAGCGTCCATTATCGATATATTCTTAATATCAACTGTCGAACAAAGCAGGAGACAATATGGCAAGTAAATATAACAAACTGATTAACAGTTACCTTTCTGAACAAACGGCTCCGCAGACAACCAATGTTAATGGTCTCTCAATGTTGAACTTTATCTTTGAACTCAGAGCTAAAGTACCTGAAGCAATCGGAGAGATACAGGAGAATAATTGACTGCACAAGAGAATCTTAATTGCTTTAATGAAGAGCAACTCTACCAGCACAGTGACCTGCATTACAAGCTTTTCGCAGTGATGATGTTTTCTTTATAGATTTTATGAATATTTAATTGTCTCATTAGTTATACAGGAATATAACATCGTTGTTTATTAAACACTTTGCATTTTTTTCACAAAATCACAAAAGCAAAGAGAAAAAAAAACCTGTTTAGTTCATATAAAGATATAGAACTTAACATAACGGTAAAGGCTACTATATCTCAAGTTATCTTTCCAGACACTATTTAGCTCCCAGCAAAACTAAATACTTTCATGCAGAAAATAAAACGAAAATCACATCTACATCGACATTCTCATGCGCAGAATATTAATCTAGGAATGAAAGACGGCGTTATTTGCGTTGATGTGTTCATGGTTAGAAGCAATACTAATGTAAGGAATAAAGAGTGAAGGTGAAATTTAAAATCCCTGAAGTATATTAGAGGTCATAGACAAACTTCTGAACCGTGTTATGAGCGACGTAAAGATGCAACAGGTGAGTAATTAGATAGAACATTCTTATATCAGACGCATCGAATCTTTTTGTTATGCTGGAAAGATCAAAAGAGCCTTTTGTTCACGATGTAACGAAACCGTGCCTCTAGTCACCGGGAAAG
This sequence comes from Octopus bimaculoides, assembly GCF_046866305.1. Classification (NCBI taxonomy): domain Eukaryota; kingdom Metazoa; phylum Mollusca; class Cephalopoda; order Octopoda; family Octopodidae; genus Octopus; species Octopus bimaculoides. Next base: position 97,664,932 of record NC_142935.1, read on the forward strand.
AGACATAATATAAATTCAGACGTTAAAAGTCAAGGCTACAGGCTGCTATAAATGGTTAGGTGAGAGAGGAATCTCTTCTTACAAATTAGAGGAAGCATCGCGTGTTTCCCTATTTTGTCATATGTTCTTGAAAAGTTGGAAGGTTTAAGCATTTGGTGGGAACTTGTTCTTTAAGTAACCTTTACTTTAAATTGATGTAATGATTACGTTGTTCAATTAAATAGAGTTGCATGAAACGATCGTACGGCATTGCCTCTGGATGCCCTTGTTCCTTATTTTGATTATATATATATATATATATATATA
>NC_142935.1:97670237-97707737 GCF_046866305.1 Octopus bimaculoides
CTCATTATGTGTTACTGTCCGAATTTCCAAATAAGGTCTTGTGAAATTAAGCTAGTGTAGAATTTATACAAAAATGTGTGTATGACTGAATGTGAAATTGTGCGCGCGTGTTTTGATTTTCTGTCCTCTCATACAACACCGTATCGGCCATGGTATCTCTCAATCATATGGCTACTAGCAACGGAGGCTTTATACCATTATTCGGTTCGGGAAATGTAACATTAATTTCTAGTTTATTTTTTCAAGGCCTCCAAGACTGGCTCGATTGCCTGCAACGGGCTGAACTCTATTACAGTCCACCAGACTATTAAACTGTACAACAGATTTTTTCTAGTTCCCAAGAATTCAGAACGCAAAGAACCCGAGTGATCCCGAACAGGTCAACTTCATCCCATACGGAACGCTGCCAATACACTAAAATGGAAAAAACGACTTCGAAAAAAGAGAAAATAAACACATAAAAGTAACGACGACCTCAGCAGGATCTAAACTCTGAACGCAAATGGATGGAACATTTACGCCAGTTATTTTGTCTTACGCGCTAACAACTCTGCCAATTCACCATTTTGCACAGTGATGTGCGTTGAACCTCTTTCTCTACGTAAAAAAAACAAACAAACAAGTGTAACGAGGCTTTTAAGGCTTCTATTTTCCTTAATATTTATGAGAAGCAACTCAGGGTATCTATAAACTCTTTGCTGCAGATGTAGGTTACATAGCCTTGAATTGCAACTAAAACCAATTTCTCTCTTGTCACTAAAACCCTTCAGAAAGATGTGAATTTTGTCAATAACATGTTCTTTTGTGATGCATTTAAATAAACCGTTAATGATCACTTGCATGTTTGTGACGGTAACCTGGTCAAGTGGTAACAAGATGATTCATTGGACACTACAATCCTATTTTAATTAATAGTGGAAGTTAACTAACTGCAGCTAAGGAAAAAAGGCAGATTTGACATTATTTGAACTCAGGACATAGTAGTTCGATATTATTACGGTAAAACATTTTAGTCTATATCTCTTTAATATTGTCTTTCCCTGGAGATTCTTCTGTGCCAACCGCGATATATTTAGAAGAAAAAATAATCTGCAAAGCCTATATTTTTAAAGATATAAAACCAATTATAACAATTAGTTTTCTCGCTGTATGTAAACCGAGAACTCGTTTAATTTTCACAGAAATTTAAGCGAAAACCTGATAAATATTTTCGTTCGAATCACCAAATGATTAATCTCCAGCAGAGAATTTCTGTAAAACTATTCCAAACTATTGAAGGATGAAATTTTGAGATTGTGTTCGCGGCTGGTGTTACACGACATGGTTCCGTTTTACAGAGAGAGAAAAATGTCTTGTCATATTGCCTTTGCTTGTTGTCTTACAATCATTTTCTTTTTGCCTGTTGCGATGAAATACTTTCCCTGACCTAGCAATCAGGCCAACCAGTAAGAAGACTCGATTCTGTCTGTAAGCCAGGCTAACAAGTGTATAAATATTCTGTTTGTTATACGGAACAGAACGTTTTGACATATCATGCTTTATTTTCTGTTTTCTTTTTTCATCTTCACAATTGTTATTCCACTTTTCCGTTATTATCTTATGCAACCTAAAGAAATAAAATTGCTTCTTTCATATACCCCTCCTCCTAAAAAATACGAAAGCAAAAAATGAGGAAATAACAAAGTAAACCTCGTTTTCGTATGCGCTTTCTTTTAATTCTTTTTATTCATCCATTTAATAATCCATTTTCTCTGTTACTTAACACTTGCCTTTGTTTTCTTATTTGTAACCTTTTTTTTTATTTATATTTCATTCCCAGAAAATGGTTAAATAACATTTTTATCTTACACGAAAAAAATCCCTAACAAAAATGATGTGAAGAAGAAACTTAGAAAGAGAAATAAATGCTAACACCCTCTCCCCCATACCACACACACATACACAAAAAAAAAACAGAAATACTTTTCTCAACTGATAGGTCTTTATTAAAAAAAATAGATAATTTCTGCAAAACACTGGCGGTAAACCAACCTAAAATGGCTGAAAGACCTTTACAGAAAAAAAGACGAAAAGAGACATTAATATAACGTAATGAAGCATAATTTAGCATTCTTTTTCTCAAGTCTACATTGCAAATATGTAGAAATGGCAGTACTTCAATACTTCTAATTATTTGTTCCGCTGTATCTATTCTATCTTTTATATACAATGTTTTCATTATTAAATATTTTTTTCTCAACTTCACATGGCATCATATTGCCCCCCAATAATTATCTCATTCCGGTCGTCTTTTATGCATCTGTTTTATAGCATGGTTGTATAAAGATTTCAAGTTAAAGCGACTTTGTCTCAACTATTTTGTATCATAGAAATATAACCGAAATGTTTACGTGAGAGATGCCGATGTTTTGGTGACTATTTACCTCGTCGGTAAAGAGAGTTATTGAGTTAATCACACAATGTACATCAATTGCTGTCTATATTGGTGAAGAACAGATAAAAGAACTTTAATATAAATCACAGCGAGCACCTAGTTGGCGGAACACGCCTTCTCTACAGCAAACACAAGAACTGACGCACCGATTTAGCGAGAGAAAATTAAAGGAAAAGCACGAGTCAAGTGTAATACACAACAAAGTCATTATTCGTATTCACTATGTCTACCTGACTGCAGAGTTTCCTTTCAGCCCTTAACCTGGTGAACCTGGTTAACCTCATCCTAATCTCGTCTCAGTTCCTCTTAACAAGTCATCTGCGGATCGAATGTCAGTATTGAGAGAAGAAATTACAAATAATCTTCTTGAAAGACCGAGCGTGTGATGGAAGCCATTTCGGTTGGTGGCCATTTTGCATTTTCCGCTCTATACTGAAAATAGAGCGAACTCCCAAGAATTAATGATCGAATATATCAAAAGCTTACGATTGATCCAAACTATACTTTCAGTCATCATTACTAGGGCAATACTTTTTCATCCTATTCGAACTGTGCTACAAAGATGAGGACAACCCATGGATTTCTATTCACGCTACAAACATTTGGGAAATCAGCCAATTCTCTCCCTTTCTCAACGGCCATATCCACCATTATGCATTGCACACACACACCATATGCAAAAGTGACATATTCGGTCACTTAAAACTCAATATGCTACTAGACTTGAAAGTATTCTCTTCAATTACATTAAAAATTGCACTTCAATACTCAGCAGAGCTGGTGCCAGAACCCATTGAACTTTTCAAATTTCTCCTCTCTACGGGATCGATCTTGACCTTTAGGAGCTATCATCATTTGCAGTATTTAATATATCTAAACTTATAAAGGAAAACACTTACGGTTCCCTGCTCCAACAATTTTCTTCATCTCAAATTAATAACCACAGGTATTGTTTCGTAAAGTCAGATCCAATGGTGACTTACTCTCTTCGTTCACCTAGAAATGTTTTCTTAGCTTGAAGATAAATGATGAACACAGTATATTCTCCTATGATATTAGCAGAGTTTTCCAACGTGTTTGACATAAGAATCTCCAATGGCAACTTCCTATCCATACATTCCACTTGTTTTTCATCATTTGGTGAAACGATGGTTTCCAATCTGTTCGTGTTATTGCTGCATATGTTGACGGAATTCTTTGTTCCCGTTCTGGGGCGTGCTGCATGGTTTCTCTCGCGGAGATTATTATAGATTAGTTCCAATCCATTTCGATTTTATCAGAGAAAATCTAGATTTCTTTATTTTAAATAAAATAAAGTCGTCCGACATTGTAACTGTGGCGTACTTTACATAAAAATAAAATAGATTCAGAGGAAGGAGAGGAAACAACATCCCTAATGGATAGGAAATAGAAAGTAAATATGCATCCAGAAGGGGAGAAGTTATGAGAAATTTGCCAAAAACTGACAAAGCAAAAGATCAAAATAGTTTCTCGTTTCGCCTTTAGCAACAACACTAGCAATGAAAGCAACAAAAATAACAAAACAACCACAACAGCAATAATATTGATAACATTAACAATATTAATACGAATATAACTATAATTATTGTCATACGAATAACTTCAGAGACCCTGTAATATAATTTCCAACCAGCCCTTAACGATCTTTAGGAATTTAATTATAGTATTTAGCGTATATCGAGCATCTTTTAGGTGAGATATTTTATAGGTGCATTACTCATTATAGCGGTGTTGCATTAAAAGACAGTGACTTCAAAGATAAAATCTATTGGCTACAGAAGAGCAGTGTTCGTTTTGTTACTTGATGTTGTAAGAGTTTAAATAAATCTGGCATTAAAGTGAGTCACATTTGCATCAAAAACTGATACCATAGCCAGCATCAACTGGATAAACTATACAGAAATGTAGACCACTTTCTTCCTCAAGTTTTAACTGTCCTACCTAAATGAAAAATGTCTGCCTCAAGCATTAGTTTAGAGAATTGAGTAAAAGACTCTCTAGCAAACAATAGTTAAAACAATCATCATTTAGGGTTTACTGAAAAGCCTTTTAAAGGAGATTTCTTGCAAAATATCTAGATATTCAAACTCAGAGAATGACGTCGCCATTCCGAAAACCAAACATTTTTAGACTTTAATGAAAGATTTCTCCAGAAGACTTCCCAGAAAGTGCTAAGTCTCAATTTAATATTGATACTTTCTGCGGAGATTTCAAATGCTGACCGGTTTAAATCGTTAATTTTCTCCAAATTGTAAAAAGCTCACTTACTGCAAAATAATGTTCAGATTTTCACACAAGCAAACATTTCATGAACAATACTGAGCAATGCGTGCGCACGTAGGCAAATATACAACGTGATACTCAGAATAATATGTACATATATATATATATACATATACATATACATAGATAAATAGATAGATAAATTGATAGATGTAAATATAGATATAGATATATGTATGCGTGTATGCATGTATGTATGTATGTGTGCGTATATATATAAATATCTATACGCGGGTACGTTTCATTGTAGACATATATATAGAGACTAAAATTGATTGATATTTTAAAGAGCTCGTGTCATTTAAAATTGCCGACGATTTTATTTCCTTCCCCTCCGAATGCATTTATATCCCCGCCCTCCTCAAAAAGATCTCATTTTTGATAATTCTGCATTTTTGTCATTAGCTTATTTCTCTGCGGCAGAGCACTCAAACTACTGATTGAAGCAGATAAGAAGATTTGCATTCTGCCTATTAAACCGCCATTTTGTTTTTGTGTCTCACGCATGTCTTTTAGTTTCCCTATTTATAGCTTCTTTACTCCAAATATTGATCTCATCTACTTCTTTCTTCTCCGTTTTACTCTCAACATGTCTGCTTTTAATCAGTCAGTCATTTTGTGATTTTTCTATCTGGCTATCGCCCTTTTATATAGTTTTGTTTGACAGACAATCTCTCTCTTTCTCTCTTTTCTCTCTTTCCCTTCCCACTACTTTATATCTTCATATCTCTTTGTCACCTTTCTTCTCTATTTTATGTTCAGTTCTGTTCTCATTGCAGTGTCTTTTCCGAGATTTGATGTCCGCTCTATCACCGGATGTGAAACCATTTTTATTAACCCGAGCCAATTTCCTTAAATAATAATTATGACGTTTTTTAAGGTATCTTTCAATGGCAGACAAGTAGGTCATCGACTACTATTGACATCAGGCAAACAACAAAAATATGAATTGCTTGCATTTTAAGCTTTATTATCCCAGAAGGAAACTGAGGTTAGATGAGAAGCTGTGAATGTCAATTTCAAAACAAAAGCGCTACTACTACTACCACTACTACTACTAATAATAATAATAATAGTCGTTTCTACTGAAGGCACAAAACCTGAAATTTTGGGTGAAGGTACAAGTCGGTTATATCGACCCCAGTACGCAACTGGTACTTAGTTCATCGACCCCCAAAGTATGAAAAGCAAAGACGACCTCAAGCGGAATTTGAACTCGGAAGGTAAAGACGGACGAAATGCTGCTAAGTATTTTGCCCGGCGTGCTAACGACTCTGCCAGCTCCACGCCTTCATATTAATAATAATAATAATAATAATGATAATAATAATAATAATAATGATGATGATGATATTATTATCATTATTTTTATTATTTAACAGTGATCCCTGGCTTACCTTCCATGCAGCATTGTCGTTTTGAATTTTCTTTCCTTTCTCCCCTTTATTTTCTTTGCTTACTTTTTTATTTTTTATTTTTCTGTTTGTTTCATTTTTTTCGCCTTTTCCCCCGCTATCTTTCTTCCCCTTTTCCACAATTACATAATTTTGTAAATGAACAATCTAGTGTGGTTATTTTAATGATCTACCAATGTATACAGTGCGTTTCTCTACCCTGGGTGTCAGGAAGACACTCGGCAAGAAATAGAAGCACAAATGAAAGATGACAACAACAACAACAACAACAACAACAACAACAACAACACCAACAACAACAATAATAATAATAATAATAATAATATTAATAATAATTGAAGTATGAAAACAATTTCGCTTATTTGTTTTGATTGTATTTATTTCCAAATTAAATTTCAAAGCAGTAACTTAGAAATAGATCCAGTCTTCCTGCAAAGTGCCAATGGCCAAACATGCTGAAATTTTATAAGAGACACTGCTAGTAGTAGTAGTAGTAGTAGTAGTAGTAGTAGTAGTAGTAGTAATAGTAGGCGTGGCTGTGTGGTAAGTAGCTTGCTTATGAACTACATGTTTCCCGGTTCAGTCCTACTGTGTGGCACCTTGGACAAGTGTCTTCTACTATAGCCTCGAGCCGACCAAAGCCTTGTGAGTGGATTTGGTAGATGGAAACTGAAAGAAGCCTGTCGTCTATATATATATATATATATATATATATATATATATATATATATATATATATATATATATATATATATATATATATATATACATATATATATATATTTATATATATATATATATATATATATATATATTTATATATATATATATATATATATATATATATGCATATATGCATATATATATTATATATGGTTGTGTGTGTGTGTATGTGTGTGTATCTTTGTGTGTCTGTGTTTGTGTCCTCAACATCGCTTGACAACCGATGCTGGTGTGTTTAAGCCCCTGTAACTTAGCTGTTCGGCAAAACACGGTCGATAGAATAAGTACTAGGCTTACAAGGAATAAGTCTTGGGGTCGATTTGCTCGACTAAAGGCGGTGCTCCAGCATGGCCACAGTCAAAAGACTGAAACAAGTAAAAGAATACTTACACACATACACACACACTCATATATATTTATATATACATATATATGTATGTATATATACATCTATCTATAGGTATATATGTGTGTGTGTGTGTGTGTGTGTGTGTGTGGGTGAGTGTGTGCGTGTATGTATGTATGTATGTATATAGAGATACACACTCGTACAAATATATTTGCACTTAATGTTTACACATACATAGTAATGTTTATATTCAGGTATAAAGGCATAAATCAGAGTTACTACGAAGAGCCGTTTCACGCCTTATGAAACGGCATGATAAGGAGCCATAAGCGAGACTTCGAAGTCGCTGTCGCCTCTCAAGAAATAAATAAATCACTTGACTTTATTTTCTAAGTCCTTCAAACGGTTCTTGCCGTACATTTATAAGTAAACGAAGACTGTGTATACGTATGTTTGTGTACTTCTGCACACACACACATACACGCGCGCGCGCGTGCATATATATGTATTTATGTATACATATATATATATATATATATATATATATATATATATATATATATATATGCATATATACATGCGTGTGTACGTTTGTATGAAATATTTATATACAAATGCAGATATACAAACTTGCACACGCATACACATGCATATATGTATATATATATATATATATATATATATATATATATATATATATATATATATATATACATATATATACAATATATATACATATATATATATATATATATATATATATATATATATATATATATATATATATATATATATATATGCATGTATATACATATATGGGCACATACACCCACACACGTACGAACACATGTAATTATGCAGAAGAGACATTCTTAAAATAGTTTCGCAGAAGAACCATCGACACAGAGCAGTAATATGAGATATGTCAAAAGACGCGTGGATTCAGAAATACTTCTGTAGGCTACAACAATCAGTATGCTGTTCAAGACGGTAGCATACTGCGCGCAAGTACTGAATTTAATTTCACTATATTTTTATACACTTTCTTTGTAGCTTCTGTGTATATTCTCAACTCTGTTGACAACAACGTGCCCTACCTGATCTGCATAATTTTGTAAAACATTCACAATTCAAGTAATATTCAGTCTATATTTCTATCAGAGCATACTCATATTTTGTCATTCGAAGCTCTCAGTGTATTCAGCTATGAGCAACATAGAAATTATACCTCATGAATACATGCATTGACTGTGATATAGAATTCTTTTAATACATACTCCACTCATTACGCTCATGGTGGACTCAAAGAATCTGTTCTTTGTCATCTAAAGCTTTCTTATCCATAATATAAGCATATAAATCTTTAATCTGATCCCTAAGCTCTTTAGTTATCAGACGCTTTTGTTTTAATATGTGATTTGTTCGTTGGACAACTAACTGAAATAACTGGATAACTGTCGGCTTTGACACTAGGCATTCATTTGTTCCGTCAAGCAAATTACGTCTTCACTTAAACAGCGTATTCTTGGCTGAATATTCCACGAATATGTCTATTAGTTATGTAATTCTTAACGAGACATAATGTGACACGGCTGCGTTATTAAATTACAGGTACCACCAATATGATAGGTTTCCATAGTTACCGTCAACTCGTTTTCGCTCAAAAGACTTCAGTTGAAACTAGGCTGTTGTGAAAGACATTCCTTCAAGACACCATGCGATGAGTTGGAACCAAGAATCTTGTGATTGCGAAGAGAACTTTTTCACTACTCAACTACTTTACATTATAGCTTTTTCGGTTGAATATTTACACACACACACACACACACACACACACATACACACACACACACACACACACACACACACACACACACACACACACACACATCAATAGAAAAATAGACGCACATATATATATATATATATATATATATATATATATATATATATATATATATATATATATATATGTAGATATCACAATATATAAAAATTTATGCATGTAGTTGTTTTTTAAACATAGTAGTGAGAACCCAAGCTCGAAATTTCCCCAAGACACTTGATTAAGGCTGGAGGGTATATCAACCGAAACCTTGTGTTAACAACAAACATGATGAGGACAAATATCCGCGAAGTATAAATTATGTAAATTATGTACATAATTCTTCATCTCTTAAATATGGAACTGAAATAATCATAGTTAAATAAATTGTTAGAAAGAATCGACATATCTATATTCTTTTTTTTTTTACTTTCTTGAGTTCGAGAGAGTGGTACATTTAATCTGTAACAAGTTTTGGTTTCTAGGGCAACCATTTCACTTCTCGTATTTCTTGTAATAATAATCTGAAACGGGATGAACTACTTCCAAGCTCAACAATCGAGCAAATCTCTCACTGGTATCCAATCACCGAATGACACTGAGAGAACAATGTAACTTGTGTTCACTTATCGATATTGCATACTTTATAAGATGTATTTGTGTAACATTTTACCCGAGTAATTTCTCAGAAATTTAACACTTATTTAATTTCTTGTCGCTCCAAATCTTTGGTAGTTAACGAAATTAGCAGACACACAAACGACGATTGTTATATTTTCGTTTTGTTATTTTTCTTTCTCGCTGTCATTATGGTCGTCTGTCAATAGAACGGTGGACACCTTTACATAACTTGATTCACTCAACATTAGTATCACTTATGACCTTTGGGCTTAAATACAAGGTAACAGATGAGAAAACTACGAAAACACCTTCACAGCCACCACTGAATTCATGCAGGCACTAGCACCTTAACATAATTAACAGAAGTCCTCGGCCAACAGTTAACTACTACAGACAAGCAATAATATTAAAAGCTTCAACTATGCCACGAATATTAGCCTCTAATTAACGGAACTTGCTAAAATAACAGCATTGATAGCAGTTATAAAATCAGTGGCTCTCTTGTAACAACAATGCACCAATGGCGACGACTCTGGTCAGCACAACGTCCGTTAACTCTATTATTTGGCGGATACACGTAAATTAACGATTGAACAGAAATAAAAAGTACAAGAAAATATAGAAACGGATGAGCAATAAAAATTACAAGATTCTATTCCCCTTCTCATTATAATAGCAGCTAATATGGCTGCTGTAGCTGTTGTTGTCTTTGAGGAAGTAAGGGGGCTGTTGGTCACGAATTTCTGCAAATCAAATTTTGGCACTGCTGCCAGTGCCTAATACATTCACTTGTAATTTATCAATAGGGTTTAAATTTTCGGGTCTGTCTTGAAAAGAAAAAAATGGTGAGACATTCACCAAGAATTGACATTAAATTTTTGAACGAGAATTTATCAAGTGACTGTCAATAGATTATTCTTACAAAGTAAATATTTTATGCAGCTTTTCAATATCTTCTTTTTATATTTCACTTATTTTATTAAATAGATAGAAATGACATCTTTTTGCAATGTTGATATTATCACTAACATTGCATGCAAGCGGTATTACATATCTGTCAGCACACAAATTAAGAAGTAATAAAAATTAAAAAAAACTTTCAATTTTTTTCTGCTGTACTCTTTCCGTTATATATGAAGTTGACTGAACGATTATAATTTGAGTGCCATTTAGTAAAAACAAATATATTTCAGTTCCAGACGAAATTAAAAAAATCCACTCCACCCCCACGGACCAACAATTTCTTGCTTGCTAATCAACTATAATTTGAAATGATGCCTATTTATTGCTGTAATGGGGGATAGAAGCATTTGCATTGTTTTAGCCTTCAAATGACGCCACCCCGTTGGCTAGTCGAGCAGGCCAACATTGACCCCTGATCGAAAGGGGGACTGGAGAAACGTGAAACGAAGTGCTTTACTCAATAATACAACAGCCTAACCACCAGGCCACTTCACAGAAGCCTATGTATTTTTACAAAATATCAAAATTAGTTGCCATCTAAATCAGATGTCGATCAAACTTAGAACATTGCATCCTTGTGAAAGTGTAGTCTAGTACCATTGAAAGGAATCATTGTCACCGCAGCTGCAGCAGCGAAGACTTGAATCAGAGAAATAAACAACACTTAACGATACACAATATTTTTAATGCTGAATTCAAACCTCGCACAAAAGGAGAAATTGAATAAAGATCTCCTGCATAGTTTGTTTGAAAAATATGGGATTGTAATAACTGAGATGATTTACAACACGGATTTGTTCATCTGTTCGACTGGAGGATTCTGGAGCTGCGAGGTATACTTCCCCAGCAGATGGCGTTGATAGTGGCCTTGGAACAGTGAGAACATTTCGGATTGAGAGGTGGGAGGGAGTCAATATTTAACTTTTAGCCAGTCAGATCAGAGATACGTCAGGGTTACATTTGAGCTCTCACTGATACTATGGATGTTTAAGGAATGCTTTCTTTCACTAAACGAGGAAGTGGCACTACTTAGCCTCAAATTTTCTTTGGTTAAGACACAGATCCAGTTTTTCGCTGGTTTCCTGTGGGACTTCATCTTGTCTGTCTCGGATGAGAATGTCGAAGTAGCTGGCTACTTCACTTATCACGGCAGTGAGATACATAGCATACCGGGCTGCAAGTCTCAAGTCTTTAAAATACTTTTGCATGCTGAAGCAGTTGTCGAGTTTGCATTCAACCAACAACTAAGATGCCTCCTGTTACTCGTTGGATGTCGGAGCGTCAGCTCAGGCAATTTAACCACGTTGCTCGGTTCTCCGACTTGAACCCTGCGTAAGATCTGGGGATCTTACTGCAGTGACGGCTTGTGTTGGTCGTCCACATACCGCATGGTCAAAGCGGATAAAGACGTATCTCTCGGAGGTGGAGAATGATCGGGACACTGCTGGGAAGGTTAGCCGAGGTAACCTGAGCAAATACCCTACAAACGGAGGACACAACGACGCGCTACAACGACGCATGACACCCATACACGATCTGAATTTTTTTGTCCGAAGAAGCAATCTATAATAGTCTAACTTAATTTTTCAGTTTTCCAATATGTAACACTTTAATGTACAGACTCTTTAATTCAATACCAATATTATTTCTGACACTTGCGAGTAAATGTTTTCAATAACCATTAGCATTAAAAAAACAATTGAAATGTTCACACTATAAGGCTTTGTTTTGTTGTTGATTTTTCTTTTTGTTTCATGCGCTTTATTAGATCCCAGTGCACTCATCTTTAGGTGGATTATGTCGGCATAGAATATATCTCTATGATTAGTTTCAATAAATGTCATTGTTCCCAACAAAGATTTCAGTGTTCGTATCTAGCTGAGGGCGATAAGCATTCGTTCGTAAGAATAATGCACTTGAAAGATAGAAGAGAATGGACCTAACAAAATGCAATTCAAAATAATGAAACGTTGAAGACAAAGTTGACTGTCAAAAATTGTTCAGCGAATTTAGAAACGTATTTGAAGAGATCAGAGCTGGAAGCCAGACTGAAGATGGATTCCGGAACTTTTGTTCCGATATTCAAGATGTCCACAGCAGAATGTAACAGAAATAGATGAAAGCTGTTTGTGCTATGGTATTATGTGGTAGCTTTATGCAAGGTAGTAAGTTTGATTTGTGTGTGTGTGTGTGTTTTTGTGTGCGCGCGTGCTTACATCTGTATGTGTGTGTGCGCGTGCATGTGTAAGTGTGTGTGTGTTTGTATGTGTGTGTGTGTGTGTGTTTGTGTGTTTGTGCATGCACGCGTGCGTGCGTGCGTGCGTGCGTGCGTGCGTGTTCGTGTGTGTGTACGTGTGTGCGTGTTTTTGTGTGTGTGTACGTGCGTTTGTGTGTGTGTGTGTGTGTGTGTGTGTGTGTGTGTGTGTGTGTGTACGTGTGAACGGATAAGAGAAATGATCATAAAAATACGGTGAGCTTCAGTAGCCTCGCATTACCGTGAGATGATGGACAAATATTTTAATGGTGTCGTTTTCCCCCACAGATCATCCCCGATTGCGTCATTGATCACATTCCACCCATGGACATCACGCTTTATATATTCAAATATAATATCACTAAAATGTACATATCACAATGTGCCTCCCTTTTTATTATTATGGTAGGATTTAATTTGAAAGATATTTAGCTGTTATTTCTAGCAGTTCTAGAGGCCATACAGAGGGGTCATTCGCTGGTTAATTGGTCGGTTGGTTATAATGACGTAATAATCATTAAGGATTATCTCTGTTAGCTTTGATCACGCACATCTACCCGATTAGATGCGATCCACGTGTTCATTGCGCCGTAATATTGGGGTTGAAGTTTTCACGTGTCTTCTAGTTTTAGGCTGGTTCTACAGCAATTAAGTTACAAATATTATTATTTAGAAGGTAAAAAGAAAACCACTGCAGGGTGTTCTCTCACAAACAAATCTAGAATCAGCATTTCACTTCACCACTTCAGTGTTATGAAATATGGCTGTAAGCAAACAATAATACAACAAAACCAATAGCTAAGCTACCACAACAATACTGAATTACAACCAAATTCTGAGAAAACAAATCTGTTTAACGTTGATGTCATTCTTCGTCGTTTTCCACTTCTTATCTGCCGTCTCAAAGGCGTCTCTGGTATTTGAAGTATCTGAGAACGGCTAATATCAAATAAATAAAGTTGAAACTTTGCTACATCTTCTACCTGATAAAATAGCGTAATATCGAAACCTCTTAGTATAATTCTGTCTGGAAACTATTAACCGCCAATGTCTCACCAACACCCTTGTATATGGAGAAAAGATTATGTTCGCGATGGAACGATGGTCAAAAATATACAAATGATTATCTAAAAGATATAACGTTTTAAAAGCTCGGAAAAAGCATAAAAATTTCTATGTAAGATAATTGTAGTCAGAGGAACGTAAAAGAGCGTTGGCAAAAGTCTATGTCAGACAACAAGGTGGCAAGAATGGCATTGGCTCAAAAATAAGTGCAACTATTAAATGGATGGGCTAAGCTCTTTCGAAATTTGATACCATCTTATTCAACTAATTTTTATATTTGTTAGCCAATTGATAAAGGTTTCATAAAACTGGCCTTGCGTCGATTTTTGCTAATCTAATCGCATTATCTTACTGCAGATTCTACTCGCGTATTTTAGGATAACAACTTAAATAACAACAAAGTGCGCCACAACGACTATAAACAGTTGTTATTGGCATGATTGATGTTGCAGTAAAGCTCTCTGGGAACATATTGTCTATTTATACAACTATTCTAACGCAGCTTGAATGTTACAGATACAGTGTCATTTGATTTACTGGAGGCTAAAATGTCCCTTATATCAAATCACTTAAACTGACATAAATAGAGAACTAGACAAATGCAAGAGAGACGTGAAAACAGAGAGATTGTTGTGTGAATGAAAGAAAGCGCAGGAAACTGAGAAATAATGCGAAAGATAGAGAGAAAGTGAGAAAGGAGCATGTGGATGCGTATACCAACTTAAATTTCTAAGATTATATATATCTCTTAGTTTGCTTCGTGTGCATAACATATATATAAGAACAGCCGCGAGAAATTAGTCACAAAAGCCGGATGGAGGAAAACGTAATAATAAAATGGGTGCGAGCATAGTTGATGTAGTAAGACAATTTAATTAATTAGTACTCAGAATAATCATTTAGGAAATTACAAATCTTGATTAAAATTAAATATAGAAGCTTAGTAAGAAGTAATTTTAATGTTTAGACATAGAGAGACAATTGCAGACATGTTTCGGTGCTATTAAACCTTTTTACCGAAGCATAGTGTAATATTTACTCTATCTATCTATCTATCTATCTATGCATGTTTCTATGTATGTATGTATGTATGTATGTATGTATGTGTGTGTGTATGTGTGTATGTGTGTATCTGCATGTGTGTATGAATGTATGTATGTATCTATGTATATATGTATGTGTGTGTGCGTGTGTATGTATTTATTTATGTATGTATGTATGTATGTATATATGTATGTATGTATAAGTTTCTGTGTGTGTGTGCAAATACATAAGCATATGCGCATATACATGTGATATTTATACAATATTTTCGACATATAAATGTGCTAAAGAAGTTTCGTGCACGATGATCTATAACATCCACTCCCTCCAGTTTACGATGCCTTGTCTAACACGCACCGACGCTAACTATTGACTCGACTAGAAAACGACAAATGACGATTAATTGACAAGAATTATTGGAAGGGCTTCTTCTTTGCGTCTTTCTTCCCTTTTTCAATTTTTTGTTCTTTCCTGGCTGCTCTTTATTAACTTTTTTAAAAAATGCCTCCTAATTTTATGAAATAACTGCTCCTTTTTATTCCACAAATTTGTATTCTAGAATAATAATAACATTTCCACGATGGTTGATAACTTTTATTTTTAACAGAGAAACATATGTGAATATGTAGCGATTAAAGCTTAACCCTTATATATTTTTCCATATTCCTGTACTTGGCACAAACATTAGTGCCTCGTGCCTTCCTACAGCTTTGCACAATAGATTAGCTCCGTTATATTTACGTAAACTGCACAAATACTTTGACAACAGGTGAACTAATTGTGCAAAACAAGATTTTTGCTCACAGAGAATCATAGAACTAAGAGTTCATTGCAAAAGAGACATATTGTACACTGAGTATTGATTGCACGTTGTGAAATATTCAAAATTCTTACTTCTTACTCGATGGTGTTTGTCACTTTTGGAAACTATTTGAGTATAAAAGGACAGCATTGAGGAGCAGTGGTCTGAAATGGTGAAGGGTTGTGAGATCATTCATCATTATTAGCTTTGAGCCATGTTTTAGGCAATACATTTAAAGCAGCCATCCCTTAGGAAGAAGAATGTTGTGAAACAGAGAAATAGAGAGAGGAGTTGAGGCAGAGAAATAGAGAGAGGAGTTGAGGCAGAGAAAATGACAGACTGATGGATCATCTTCATGATGAAGTTGTTATGTGTGTTGGTGTTATTCATCTCCTCTCAGCCGTTCAGTGAAAGAGAAAGAAATAGAGCGAAATGTATGTAAAAATTAACTGAATAAACAGTTTAATGGAGGGAAACCTAATTGAAGATATTCAGTCAACACAGACGTTGAGTAAGATTTGTGTATAAGTTACTGGATAATTTTGGAATGGCTGACCAAGTGGTTAGGCGTCAACGAATTAATGAGTTAGGGAGCAACTCCGAGTTAGCGTGATTATTGTTTAATAGTGAGTTAGTGAGATTGTAAGCTAATGTTTGTAATTGAACGAAAGGAAGAAGGAAGCGAACGGCTAAAAGAGGCGAAATACTAAGAAAACAACAAAGAAAAGGTGGCGGAGGGTTTGGTGGGGAAGAGTAAACGTGAAACAGGTTTGGTTGTGTCACAGCGGTTGTCACATTTAAAATAGCAGCAAGCAGACCGATAAATAGCATTAATTCCTCCCCGCAAATTCTCAAATTGGTCGGAATGACGGGGAAATTAGAAGAATAGAAGCTTCCATTGCTTCTCATTTATTTATCTTAGACTGATTTCGAAGATAATCGGTCAAATTACGCGAACTATCAAGAAGAATAAGTCTATAAAATGATAAATTTGTAGACGATGATGAAAAAATTCGTAACAAAAAAGCGAAATAAACGCTAAAATAGAAACCAAATTAGGAGAATTGTTGCAATAGTTGGGTGTCTAAATTGAGGAGCGAAAATTAGAGGAGAGAATCAAAATGGTGCTGAAAGAGAAAGAGATATTGATTTCGTTTGACTTGTCCCAGCACCAACTTTTACAAAGGATGTTGTATATCTCACTGAATGAAAACCAGTTTATTACTGGTACTTATTTTGACAGTTTAGAATTTATAGAACCAAAATCGATTAGTGGAGAAAAACTGAACCTAGAAGGATGTAAGGTAATCTCGCTAAAATTTCTCGCTAAAATTTCTCTCGCCATCACAAAGCGTGGCGGCTGTGCGTCTCACGTCTATTCCGAACGTAAACAGATGAATATAAATGTACGAAGGGGGGAAACGAGCGCAGCATGTTATCTGGCGTTTATCGCACCAAGGAGCAAGCCTGCAAATAGCTAGAAATAGCGTCTAAACATCTCTCGTATCACATCTATGAATCGATCGAAGTCATCGACATGTTTTCTAATATCAAAGAAAGCAAGTTAGTCATTATCATAATGAATGGGCGAGAGATCGAAGTAAGAAAAAGCATTAAATCAGTGGACTTGCATTTCGCATTTGGAGAAGCAAATTTAACAAGACCATCATCTTACATTGGACCAGGAATCCAGTTGTTGTACTTGAGAACTATGGCTCTCTGGGGGTACCTAAGGGATGGGGACTAGGACGAAGTTTGGAGTGGGATCGCTAATTTCAGTCTGAACTCGCCATCGAAAGTCACCAGGGGTGGTGAATGCTTACGTTGACTTTAGAATATACAACCGGGCATAAGCGTTTATTTCCTGCGAAACCTATGAGACGATGCATCATATCTGTGTATCGCAACATTCGTCCTAAACCAGGAATGCCATGTTATGTTGGCAAACAATCTTTACTACAAAGTACTGTTGCTGAATATCTCTCGTTGTGAGATTTAAAAGTAGTAATTTTCTAAATCTCAGATATTTCGAGATTTAATTTATTTTACATAAGTTTAAGTAACCAAATGACTAAAGTTGAATATAGAGTTAAGAATAAAAAAAGTAAAAAATTAATCCTGAACATAAATCAAACGATGTGTTAGATGCGATATCAAGAATATTGTATGAGAAACGTGGAATATTGGATCGCAAACTATAAGGAGGAAAAAAAAAAGAAGTGTTTCTGCTGGAATGTTGGTAATTATACGAAGAAGACAATAACAAAATGAGTTACATGAAAGATGACTTGCAAAAATTGACAAACACACCAGCATTGCCCATAGCAACGAGAACGAGACACTAAGATGTTAGTTACGCAGTGCAGAGTAGACGACAATCAGCTTTCAGCTCTGATGCATCAGTTTCGGCCTCTGTACACACGACAGATACCGAATATCATGTGACTATCAATGCCTCAAGATATTAGCTCGTTACAGAAACTGGAAGACCGGCATGAAAATTCATTAAAGCATGCTAAACAAAGTTTACGCAAGTATGTTCATGCGTATGCTTGTGTGTGTGTGTGTGTGTGTGTGTGTGTGTGTGTGTGTGTGCGTGTGTGTGTGAAGATAAGTAAGCATGTGAATGTGTATTAGTGTCGTTGGATTTGTTTTGCGCTTGTGTGAATATCTGTGGCAGAATAACTGGGCGTTGCACTTGACTATGACCTCAAAATAAGGTTTGGACATGTGTGTACGATCCTGTATTAGATTGACACACTGTGTGTTAGTATGTATGCGTGTGTATATGTGTATGTTAATGTGTGTGTGGGTGTGTGTTAGTGCTTGTGTGTGTGTGTGTTGTATGTGTGTGCATACACAGTTATTGTATTCATTTGCTGTTTTCTTTAATGACATGATTATTCTTCCGCTGTACCTCTGTCTTTCGTTCCATCCCACCTTTCATTAAGAAAACAAATGGAATATAAATCTTTGTCAATGTCAATTTTGCACTTAACAATCTAATGCACATACGATGTTCCTTCACATGCATTTATCCTCTCCACAGTGTCTTGTCTGTTGATTTCAAAGTATGTTAAAGTTTCTGCCGAATATTGTTCTTTGATCTATTGTTATGTTTTTTAATCCATCATGATCCAAGTGTACTTAATTTTACTTTCTACAAGGCTGTGTTCGTGTAGTTATCAAATCAGTATTGCATATCTTGTAAATATGACCACATTCTGCAACAATGTTTCGACTTGTTTAATCAACTGAAGCGCACAACTCGAGGTAATAAACATAGAAAAGCCATGCCGTCATATTCGAGACCAGTCTATTTTAACGTCTTAGTTAAACTTATTAGCATCAAGTTATTATTAAACCGATATTTCAATTATCATTATTATCATAGATCAAGATAGCAATACGAACTTGAAAGTAGAAACTTTTTGTATATTTTACGCTCACTATAGTTTTATTATCTATTTTCATCAGTTTAAGAATTTAATAAGTCTATTCCTTATCACATTCAGCAAGATAACATTGTCTGTAAATTTATACATCATATATCACCCACCCCCACCCCCACCCCCACACAAATATATATGAGTACATGTACAAATCACAATTCGTATTTAATAAAATTATATTTGGGTATGTTATAGAATGGAAATCGGGATTCTAAGATGTCTATAATATGTAAAACTGTTACCCAAATGGTTAGCACTTACATCGTATCATTAACGCCGAGATATATCTTAGTTCCAACAACAGTTTTATAAATAAAGGCAATTGTTGGTAAAACATAGGAATGTATAGAAGCATTCACTATTTTTTATTGCCGGACTCTATTTATGTTTATTTTTGAGCCAGACAACCTATTGTATCACTCAAAAAGCTTAGAGTTACAAAATGAAATGGATAAAGTCCTTCAAACCCTCTCTGTACTGCTTCTGTTCCTCTACGCTTGCTTCTAATTCAAAATTATTTAAACATTATCAAGTGTATTATAGGTAAACTTCCACCCCGCCCAAAAACCCCCCAGAATAATAGCTAATCTCCATTCAGCGCCAAATATACAAAAATAGATATACTCTTTAGATTCATGAACATACACATATACACACACGCACATATATACACACATATACATACATACATACATATATATATATATATATATATATATATATATATATATATATATATATATATATATATATATATATATATATATATGTATGTATGTATGTATGTATGTATATACCAGATTAGGTAGATAGATCAAAACAAGGTGGAGAAAATAGTACTCGAATACCGAAGGTAGAGTAATATGATCTCTTGTTAAGGCTGCAAAAGTATCACAAAAACTGCTACTCAGAGTTTTACGTTCCCGTTCGTCGGGCATTTACACACACACACATACACTTATATATGTATTATTACTGAAATAAGTGGAAATAACACAACCTACAAAAACACACAACCACTGTCACACATATAATACAAATAATTGTAACTTCTACTTTTATAAGTCCTGTCGAATCATACCAAAGTTAATGTGACTTGCTAAAAATAGCAGAGAAGTTTTCCTCAAAGCACAGCAACAAATCACACCTTTCTCATATCCCTGCTAAGCATACCTTTGATCAATGACGTTCTCATCCCGATAAAACCATCCATCCATCCTTTTTTTTTTCAAGCCTTAGGATATAATTTGTGGTAATTCAGCTGCTGTATCTAAAAGGTCGAATAGTTAAGAAATACATACACATCGTAATGCTAGAGATGATCGTATATGTGGCACTCACCGTTCAGGTTTTTTTCTTTTTTGTTTGGAGTCTCTACACCCGACATCATTTAATCTTTTCATTCGCACTTATACACACAGGGTAAATAATTGGCATTGTAAACACGATACATTTGACACAAGATAGCTCTGTCTATTACGGTAGATTTCAAGGACGGTATTTTAAAAGCTTTCGTTCGTGTCATGTAATTTTAAACAAAATACCCCGTTACGATATATATGCGCGTGTCTATATATATATATATATACATATATATATATATATATATATATATATATA
Source organism: Octopus bimaculoides (assembly GCF_046866305.1). Classification (NCBI taxonomy): domain Eukaryota; kingdom Metazoa; phylum Mollusca; class Cephalopoda; order Octopoda; family Octopodidae; genus Octopus; species Octopus bimaculoides. The sequence goes on from NC_142935.1 coordinate 97,691,109, forward strand.
TATATATATATATATATATATATATATATATATATATATATATATATATATATATATATGCGTGTGTCTATATATATAAACACACTCACACAGAAGTCTTTCAAACGAAATGATAAAAATCTTATTGATATTAAGTCTTAAATGCTTTCATGAAAGCATTTAACTAGTCAGCGACAAATACTTACACACACATGTACTCGCTTAACACAAACACGAACGAACCACCGTGTCATTGACACGGCATCTGCGATAAGAACATTTAACCAATCAGGAACTTATACGAGATGCGCCGTTATGCATTATCTTCAGTGGCTTGAATCGCTCAATAACAAAAGAGTTTATTAGCAAATGGGGTGTTAAGAAGTACATCACAGAGCAATACTCGCTTCGTATCGGAGATAAATTAGAACGACCCGTTATTCTTGCTTTCACTGTTTATAAACCTCTATACTGTTTATTTTCGTGACTTCTCCATTACTTCCTTCTTGTGTTCTGAATTTTCTTATGTTTCTTCTACTGAGCGCGTGCACATTTACACACACAAGCACGCGCACGCACACACAAGTACACACATACACACACATGCACGAACGCACACACATTCACACAAATACATGCATACACAGAAGCACACACACACACACACACACACACACACACACACACACACACAAACAGACACACAGGTATGTACAGGCAAGAATATTTGTATATCTGTCTGCTTTAAAGCAACCATAAAAGTCAATGGTGTAAAAGAATTCTGGTAGGAAAAAATAAAAACGGTGAAATACCTTTTTTTTTTATTATCACTAACCTCAATATAGGCGCGGGCGTAGCTGTGTGGCAAGAATTTTGCCTCCCAACTACACGGTTCCGGGTTCAATTGCACTGCTTGAACTTTGGGCAAGTTTCTTCTACTATAATACGTACATACACATGTGCGTAAGTTTATTTTTTGCATATTTGAAATAAGTGTGTGTATGTTATACTAAGATATACAGTAGAAGAATGATATTTTAAAATATTTCCTTTTACATGACACTGAGATTCAAACCGAGTTTTCGTGATACTGGTCCAGTTGCAGTCCGTGTCTACATGTAAATTTGCAAACCTTGCAAATCAATTTCATTTGCTACCTTTTTGAACATTTCGTGAAAGTTAGGAGACGCATAGTTTTTACCAAAATGTAGCATCCAACGCTCACATTTTCATAACATCAAACATCTTAAATTAAAAACATATTCTGGAAAATATTTTTCAATAACTTCATTTCTGAATACTTTTTCACGTTCGTTATATTATATCAGAAATAGAATCAGACGGCAATATTTAAATCGAAAATTCTTTCAACACTTATAAGAAAATTGCTATCAGAAAACATTTAGCGTTTTGACGTATTTCCCAATCCTCTTCTTTTCAATGTCTTTCAAATTTCTTTTCTCTATATGTCATTCATCATATTAAATAAAACAGAGGTGGTTTCGAAAACAAATAAAACTCACTAACATTTTGATGTATTCTGTTTAGTGATCAACTGACGTTCATAATGAAATAAACAACCTATCACTTCTCTCCTTCAAGAAAGAAGTATGGGTTAAAATATCAATTTGATTACACCTTCAAAGAAAATATCTAATGTAATGACAAAACCAGTAAACTTTGCACTTTTTGCTGTAATCTTTTGTAAATCAATAGTCCTGAAATAATGAAATTCGTCACATAAGTCTAAAATGTATTTATGGTTGTAGAAGAGCATACATTTATATAATAAATTGTCTATGTAGGAAGATACATTTTGACAACGAGAACAAATGCCATCTGAGTAATTCAATATAGCATTTCTTTGCAGCCAGTCTAATTTTCTTTACAACTTCGTTTACAGATGGACAATAAGCATATCCTAGCTAATCTTGTATTTTCAAAGCTAGTAGGAATGGCCAATGACAAATGTTCTGTTTATTTTGAACAGGTTAATAACCATAATTTATTTTCTTTTAGTTATATTTCTACATTTTATTTGTTATTCATTTATAACAATCAAAAGTGTATGGTAATTTAAAGAAAATATTTTCTTCTTGTATGTTATTTAATGCTATTACGTGTGGCTCGAACGAAAGGTGAAAATGAAAGAAGAAATGACAAATTTCTTATTAATCAATAATACCAGGTTATGAGTTCAAAGTTTTAGTCTTTAGCCTTCTTGGTATTCTTGTGACTAGGTTTTTTTCATCAAGGAATTTTCATGCCTATTTGTTGTGTCGTTGCTTTAGTTTATTCCCTTCTTTGTTTTCTTCCATTTTATCATATTGCTGTAGTCATGGGAAAATTTGACTCTAAGTTTATACCTGTGACAGTAATCTCACAATAGTGAAACACCTAGTAACGTGATGTAGCAAATGAGTATGGTATTTTAAGTAGTCAATATTGGATGTAGATCCACCATTTTGCCTGAGAGGTGTCATAATATAAATAGCAGCACACCAGTTAAATTATTGTGGAGTTTTCTTATTAAAACTTCTACTTAATTACTACTTATAGCAGGATGTTGTACACAGTTTTCACGTATGTTAGTTTATTTTCATTTAACTTAAAGCTTAAGCAAATATTAGTTAAGCAACGAATTTTAGACAAAAACTTGCGTATTATTCAGTCAGTTTATCATACAAATACGTGTTTACTTCAGCAGGGGGGAAATATTTGAAATAATTTACCGTTATCTTCACCAAATTCATTGAAGATCCTCATCGGTGAAAAGTACCAAAAAATTAATAGAATATGCGGTACTGCTGGTGACCGTTGTTACGGCGTCGAGTTTACAGAATCGTTATCGTCCGGACAAAATGCTTAACGGCATTTATTCCGACTTGGCGTTCTGAGTTCAAATTCCACCGGGATCGACTTTGTCTTTCATCCTTTCGAGGTTGATGAAATATGTACCAGTTATGCACTGGATTCGATGAAACACGAAAGACGTTGAGCCGAGCGAAATAAATTGCACAACGGCATTTCGCCCATCCTTACGTTCAGAGTTCAAATTCCGCCGAGGTGGACTTTACTTTTCATCCTATCAATCGATGAAATAAGCACCAGAGGGGCACTGGGGTCGATCTAAGTGACTTATCCCTCACCCGAAATTACTGGCCTTGCGCCAGAAATCTGAAACCAACATTATCTGTTTAAGTGAAATCACTGAGAATTGAAAATGTTTCGCGAGTATGTTATACCACGCGCTTAGTTTTGCTCCAAGGCGCAGCACCGTATATAAGATGTATCAGCGTTAGTGTTTCGGACACGATTAGAGGCTAGCGTTGGGTGCAAGGCTACAAGGGTAGAGAAGGTTAATGTGAAAGTGAGATCTGAAATTGATATGAAAAATGGAAAATACAATTGTTGAGGTAAAGAGCGGCGAGAGGAGATAAAGTGACTGTCTAGAAAGTGAAGTGAACAAGCTGCATATATGTCAAGCAGTGTAAAGAAAAAAAAGAAAACAAGAGTTAACGGTCTTATTGAATAAAAAAAAACCCAGCTAAACTTTTGCAAAACAAAGCAAAATAAATGAAGGAAAATGAAGAAAAACTGAGAGAGAAACAAGAAGGCGAGAAAAGAATACATAGGAAGATTTTCACAAAACAGAAGAGAGTAGGAAATCAAAGGGAGGGGGATTGAGAAGCTGTGGAAGAGAGTGGGAGAGGAGGGAAGAGGGAAAGACAGAGGGAGAAATCTTTAATAAAATTTAAAGAAGCGAGGGACGTGGGACGAAGCAAGAGAATAAGAGAAGGGGAGGAGAGAAAGAAATGCAGTTAAAAAGAGAGACAGAGCAAAGGGAGAGTGAGAGGAACTGAGGGGTGCTTTAAGAAAAGGTTCAAGAAATGAGGGATATATGTAAGAGGAGAAGGAGGAGGAGGATAAATTTGAGAGGTGCAAGAAAGAAAGAGAAGCTACAGTAACAGCTGTCGGTGAAGTGAATGAAGGAAAATGATGGGAGCGAAACAATAAAAGAAGACCATTAGTAAAGAATAGAGTTCTGTAAGATGATTTACGAGGTAGGGAGGGGTGGGGGAGAAAAGAAGGAAAAAGAGGGAGATTGAATAATAATAATAATAACAATAATAATAATAATAATAATAATAATAATAATAATAATAATAATAATAATAATAATAAGAAGAAGAAGAAGAAGAAGAAGAAGAAGAAGAAGAAGAATGATAATAATAAGAGAAGCAAGGAGTGATTCGTTGGCACATTGTATAGATTGCCAGAAGGTTAGAGATGTAGGGGGGGGGGGGTGATGTGAATGCATGCATCCCAACATGCATTAGGGCCATTACCTGCAGGCTCAGTCCAGACTATGTCTTGCGGCAGCAATTCTTGAGAATTAGCCGTAATTTCGCTCACCCAAATCGGATTGGGAGTTTGTGCATTCACAAAATTTGAGTAAATGATAAATAAATAAATTCGTGGCATAATAACAGCCACAAAAAAAAAATGATAAAGACCACATACATACAGACATGCATGCATACATACATACATTCATACATACATACATACATACATACATACATACATACACACACACACACATATATATATTCATATATATATATATATATATATATATATATATATATATATACATGCATATAAATACAAGCGCATTCACCTACACATAACTGTGGGATACACTCGTCCATACAGACACAAACCGAAAACAATAAATCTTACACACACACACACACACATACACACACACGCACACATACACACACACGCACACACACTCACCCACACACGGAAACACGTGAGCGTATAATCCAACTATAGCAATTTGTTTATTTACGCATACGTAGGATAGATACATGCACACATATTTGTTGTTTAAGAATATATATATATATATATATATATATATATATATATATATATATATATGTATATCGAGAGAGAGAGAGAGACTGTTTAATGTATATATATATATATATATATATATATATATATATATATATATATATATATATATATATATATGCGTGTGTGTGTATTACATTTGTGAGTGTATGTGCGACTGTTCAGATGAATCAACCTAATGTGTTACGATAAGAAAAATACATAAAAAAGTAACAGACAACAATAAAGGAACAGAGAGAGGCGAGCAAGTCTCACTGCAGCAGAAAGGGATTTTTGCCGTGGGCTGCTTTTACTGTTTCTCAGTGTTGTGTTAAGCGTTCAAGAAGACAAATATGGTTAGCTCTTATTAGCGGAAGTTTCCATCAATTTACTTGTTGTTCACTTCATTCGTATTTACACCTTGTTTCCTTGTCTTTTCCTCAGTCTCCAGTTCTCATTGTATCTTATTCTAAGGAGCCACATTTTTTCTTTCTTCGTTTTTGCGGTTTTCTCGTTCATCTATTTATATATCCTTTCTAAATAACGGAAAAAAGTCAAGAGGTATCGACAAGGGAGTAAACTCTTTTACTGGGTGTTTACAAATGCTTGTTAGAAATGTATCCGAAGAAGGGAAGCGGAAGATATGATTTGGGTAAGGTTTCTCAAAATGACAAGCGAGGGTTATTCAGATTTTCAGAATATTCTCAACAATATGCTCTTCAAAATATAGAGGGAGTCACTTAAACCTGCAGCCAAAAAGAAGCCTGATAGATTGCAAATTATTCTCCTCGCCCCACTATCTTTATACGAACACTTAAACGGTTAGACGTGTATGTATGTATGTATGTATGCATGTTGAAGATACGTGTGTCAAGATAGGATCAGGAACTTTAAAGCCAGCTGTATCCATCGGCTACGAGAAATAAGAGGGAGATCAAAAGCCTTATCAAGCATGCCAGCAACATTGCCCCATAATCCACAACATTGCACGATCTGTGGACAGGTTTGTAAATCCTTGGCGGCCCTCATATGTTATACCTGACTTAAAAATTATGATTGATATAATACCTATGATTTCTCGGTCTAAAGCATTTAATATGCTGTTGATTTGTGCTAGTATCATTTAATTGACCTAGTTCGCTTATACCTATGCTATTATTAGGATCCATATTTGCGATTTTTCTTTTTAAATTAGGATCTGGTATATAGTATATACTTTTATTAAAACTACTTAATTTCAAGGCATTATTATATATAGGAGCGTGTTGACTGAAGATTACCTCGTTAGCGGATAGATTTGACACTCGAATAGAGATGGCGGCTACAATGCTATTAATAGTTGAGCTAGGATGATTAGATAAGACATTGATGTACTGAAGGGTTTGGTTTGGCTTTCGGTATGGGTAGTAAAGTTCGGTGCTCAATTCTAACGTCACAACTAGAAAGTTAGCCATTTTGGGGTTGATATTGAAAATGGTATCAAGGTTAAATTCATTTTTACCCTTTCAGCAGAAAGTCGCCCGAGGGAAGGGCATATGGTTAATTCAGAGTGTCCTCTTCCCCAAAGTGGATCAAATTAAACTTATCTTCATTTAGAAACATATTGTTCTTTTCCGCTCATTGGACAACAGCAAAGAGATCCGACTGAAGGCATGTTCAGCCTCCCATACTGTCTATAGCCTTTTGGAGTTTAGAACCATCTGGAAAGATTTTTAATGTAGAATGTTTGGTGATGTCTACTATGTCATTGATGAAGATAAAGATGATTGGGCCCAACTAAGTACCTTGTAGGACACCGCTACTGATTTTGGCTGAGCTTGATCAGATTCCCTAAAGCACATGTTTGTCAAGAAACACTTTCCACGTACTCCAATGTTATACAGTTTTTTCAGCAGGATTTTGATGTCCACTCTGTCAAATGCCTTGCTGAGATCAACGTATATGACGTCAGTGTTGGAGTCTTCTGGCAAACATTTTTAAATGTCATCAAAATGGTGCAGAAGCTGCGACAGGCAGCCCTGCCATCACGGAAACCATGCTGGTTGGGCTTCAGCAGATTATTGTCTTCGAGGAAGTGAGTTATCCGCGATCTCATCACCCTCTCAAATAATTTAATGATTTAAGAGGTGAGTGAAATCGAACGGTAGTATATATATATACATATGGACTCGAGCGGATGATCATAACTGGCAAGGTGAACGGCAGACGTAAAAGAGGCAGACCACTCACTTCTTGGCTGAAAGACTTCGCAGCCACAGGATTGTCTTTATTCTCAACTGTCCATGGGGTAGAGTACAGGAGTAGGTGGCAAGACATCGCGATGACCACTGCATGGCATAGTGCGACACCTGACTAGAAGAAGAAGACATATATACATATATATATATATACATATATATATATATATATATATATATATATATATATATATATATATATATATACATACATACATACATACACACACACACACACACACACACACATATATATATATATATATATGTATATATATATATATATATGCGTATATGTATGTATAACTGTTTTGGTTTGAAATTACGTTTAGCCAATTAAACAAATTATACACACACACACACTCACACTCACATACACACACACACACACACACACACACACACATATACTCAACTTACAGTAACAATTTGGCAACCAACCGATTTTTATCAAATATCGTAACTAGTGAAATATTTCTCAGGACATAAAAGAAAGTAGGCTGAGCGTTCATTTGCGTAATTCACTTGCTGGTAACCAAAAGTCAATACTGAGCCAAAAATCATTACCGCAAATTGCGTTATTATAATATATTCTTGTCGCTTTCTGACACTATCTTAGATTTCTTCTGTTCACGTACGCCATGGAGAAAAATTCTTAAAAGGAAAAAATCTGTGTTGGATAAAACGAAAAAGAATCTCAAAACTCTTGCGAAAAAGAATCTCAAAACTCTCCATGATTAGTCGTCTACATTTTATTAGTGAAGCAAACAATGTCTGCCGTGCCAGAAGTAAAAGTTACTAGGAATGTGTTAACTACATTCAATCCAGGAGAAAACAGACAGTGCTGAATCCGTTCTGTTTCATACATAAAACAGCAGCTTAAAAAAGTTGCTGTCACCAAGTTTCAGTCTCTGGGCTAGTAATTGTTTATAGACTAAAATTGACGGTACTTCAAGGTTGTGACTCAGATGCCTAGAGTAGAAAATGTTCTTTTAGACAAATGGTCTTCTTTTATATTCACTTGTGCTTCTTTCTGGTGATATCAGTGCATGAAAGTTTCATCTCCATAGCTCAGACACAAAGTTATGTTTTGTGGTGTTGTTCTTAAAGCCGACTCCTCAAAGTATTATAAATAAATATTAATCATTACTGAAGATTATCACCAGTTCAATTGCTAAACCTTCATCGCTAAACCTTCATCGCTAAACTTTCACCGCTAAACCTTCACCGCTAAACCTTCACCGCTAAACCTTCACCGCTAAACCTTCACCGCTAAACCTTCATCGCTAAACCTTCATCGCTAAACCTTCTTGATACGTTACATCTCAATTTAAACTATATTGTTTATATACAGAATGTTGCCATTTCCCCTAGGTTATTTTTCGGAATACTAGTTCATTCCCAATAAAAGGATGCACTTTCAGTTTACCTTTAACCATCGATTAACTTGATTCCATATCAAAATAAAATTATTGTAGGAGATACGCGAAAACAGTGTTTTAAGTAGACATACATTTAAATGAAATCAAATATGTTCGTTCAGGTCAGCTATGTCCCAATCAGATTTGAACTGATTTAAATGTTCGCTAAATAAAATTAATATGCAAGAAGCGTATAGTCTCACGCATGTATCTCGAAAGGGTTTTTATTCAGTTCGCTTTCGCGTGTTTGCACGCACGGGCGAAGGGTTTTGCGTATGTCTATGTGTATGAAATTGTGCTTCCTTCAGTTAAGAATGAATCCTGATTTCTTCTATGGGTAAAAACTAATCTATTTATTGTCGTTGTCGCTGCTGAGTTGCATTGGTCGTCGTTATTGCCGTTGTTGTTGTTGTTGTTGTTAATGCCAAAACGAAGTTTGATGGAACAGCACCGTCATCAAATGTGCCACAGCCAAGTCCATCCTTTGTTTCTCTATCTACAAAGTAATAAAGCTATATATTGTAATGTGAAGGAGAATAGTCTGTTAGATGAGCCAAAAATAACAAAAGACAGTGGACTGACAGAATGAGTTGAGGGTCGAGGACGGAGTACCTTGGAACATTTAGTTTCACGGAGTTATTGTTTTACTTCAAATTCTGACTGCTAATCTACTTATTTTTCCTTGTTTTGTCTGTCGTAAAGAGGTAATGATGCAATATAGTCTACCCGCTCACATATACACACTAACTCAATACACTTTATGGCCTTGTGCCTATGATTTAAGTTGGTATACAACTTTTGCTATGGTTGTTGCAGATGTCAACACCCATTGCTATTATAAACTATGCTAAGCAGTTTTGCATCTTCAGCTGATTTCAAGCTACGTTTTCTTTCATGTGTGTATATTTTACATAGATTTAACTCCGAAAATAAAACATGTTATCAGTCTTTATTTCACATATATGACTACATAATGAGTGTAGATATCCCTACGTGTGGTGGCATGTCTTGAATACTTCTATACATACATATATATATATGTATATATATGTGTGTGTGTATACATGTTGATATAAATATATATATCAATATGTAGGTGTGCATATGGGCATATATGTGTGTGTGCTTGTAGCTATAAATATATATATATATCAATGTGTATGCGTGTATATATGAGCATATATATGTGAGTGTGTCAGATGTATGGACAGATTTGTGTAACTGGGTGGAAATATGTACGTAGATGCGTGTGTCTATTTTCAGATATATATTTACGTACGCGTCTAGATATGTGATTAGAGAAGATGTAGGCTCATCTATATTAAAATCTGTATCAGTAAGATAATTTTTTAACTCTTACTCTCATGTGATAAGGCCATATAAGTTGCCATTCTTAAGTGTGCATATGTGCATATGTTTACACATGTGTGTGTATATGTGCACATGCATATATGTGTGTATCTGTGTATATATATAAATATATATCAATGCGCATATATATATATATATATATATATATATATATATATATAAGTATATGTGCATGTATACTTGTTTATGTATATATATATTTACATGCACATATATATATATACATATTTAGACACACGCATGCCCATATGTATGCATGGCTTTGTATGTATGTAAGTGTGTGCATTTGTGTTTTTCTATGGGATTGTATGATGGGAATGCCAATTTTCTGTGCGTATTACCATTTTGTTGTACAATAGACGAAATGATAATTCTCCTATCTCAGCTTCCATGTAGTTGCCAGTAAAAAACATAAAACGCCACAGAAAATTAAAATAATAATAAAACAGAAAAATAAAGAGAATTGAAAATAGAGAAATCGAAATATAAAAAAATAAAAGAATTGAAAAATAAAAATAAGAAAAATGCAGAATTAAATTTATCGATTTTTGTTAATTTATTTTTTTTTTATTTTTATCATTAAAAAAAGATTTTATAAAAAAAAAAAAGGAGAAAGTCCATTTTAGAGAATTTACGGTTTTTCCTTCACAATGATTAAACTGACTTGTTTTGGCTGTGCTCTACAAGAATTCGATCTAACAACGTTCCTAATGTTCTTTCTCCCAAGTCTCTTGCTTATTGTCATTCCCCACCCACTCACCATTCTTTACTACAACATTTTTCGTCTTTCTTATCTTTCCCTCTCAATTGGTCCCATTATATCATTCGCGACGTTTCTTTTAACCAGTCCTACTTCTTCCGCTCCTCATACACCCCTCTCTCTTTTTACCATTCTTCTATTTTTTCAACTCTCACATTCTTGCACTCAATTTTCAATTTACAATTCTTCGTCCTGTCTTCCAGCTTCTTTTATTTTTACTTTTTATTTATTTATTTTTTTATTTTGCCTGTTTGCCCTTTTTTTTCTTCCTATTCTGCCCTCTTTCATTCAATACTTTCTGCTGTCCGATATTTTCCCCCAAAATACAATTCCGTAATATTGTTGATGTATTTGTCTTCGTTGTTTCATTCTCTTTTTCCTATGTATGCATATGTCTTTTTTTTTCATTGTTGACGTTCAAATTCCTTCGGGGTCAAATGCGGGGAGAAAATTTACATTGCTTTTCTCATCGTGGTCATTTCATCTGCAAATATTACAACTATTAATATTAACAATAATTACATCGGACTAGGTAATTACACCGGACCCAGTTCTTGACTGCTACTTATTTTATCGGCCTCAAAAAGCTGAAAGGTAAACCTGACCTCGGCCAAATTTGAAAGCAGAATGTAAAGAAAGAAGAAATGTTACTAAGCAATTTTTCCAGCGTGCTAACGATTCTGCCAGCTCTTTCACCTGCTATTGCTAATAATAATAATAATAATAATAATAATAATAATAATAATAATAATAATAATAATAATAATAATAATAATAATAATAAAAATAAAATTTCACTTGATTTTGTAAATGAACACTCTGTTGTGTTTATTTTAATGGTTTATCTATGGATACAATGTGTTTCTTTGCTCTAGGTGTCGAGAGGACACTTGGCAAGAAATGGTGACATAAACTGAAGAGGACAAATGCATAATAATAATATTAATTATTTCTTTTATTTGTCACAAGGGCCCAAGACACTGGGGGCAATATCAAATGACGAAATATAACACATAAAATGTGTGGCTTACGTCGGGAGTAGCTACCACTGCACGTTCGACACTGAACGATTGACTACTATTGCTGACGTTACCAAGGCAGGGGACAAAAAACAAAAAAGAACCGGAGAGATCTCTCATAAATTCACTCCGCCATTTTAGCATCCACCGACCATATTGTGAAAAAGGCAAAAAAATTATAATGTCCAGAAATGATGTAAACGAAAACTCTAAAAAGTGTGGACGCCTGTTTTGTGCGTGAAACATGATGATACATTTTCTATGGAAGCGCGAAAGCAACTTCAAAATATTCATCATAATTTAAGCGACGGAAAGGAAGATACATTTAAGAAAAGCCCCCTAAATGATGTTCCAAAATGGAATTCCACATGTGAAGCCAACGACGATGATGTTGTTGCTGTTGCTGTTGTTGTTGTTGATGATGATGATGATGATGATGATGATGATGATGATGATGATGATGATGATGATAGTATGTGTTCTAATTTAAGCACAATGCTAATCATTTTGAAGAGCGTGAATTTGTCGTTACCGTCTACCACGGTACTTGACTGCTATGTTATACCAAAGATTTAAACTCGGCGAGATTTGAAGTCAGAAAGCAAAGTGCTGTAACGCATTTTCCCCGATACTCAGACGATTCTGCCAATTTTCATTCTTTCTCATTTAGATTCAACGCAAGTTGTTTTCAGGAGAAGGGAGTGGTCGATATCATCGATTCTTATACTTGACGGTTGTTTCATTTAATCGATCCTAGAAGTTGCTTTAGCAAGATTTGTACACCGATTGTAAACTTATTTCGTCCAACGCTTTGGCGATTCTGCTAAACAGTTTCTGTGAAAACAAAAACAAACCTAAAACTACAAAAGCACCGACAGTAACATTAAATCATACGCACATACATGAATTCACATGTATGTTTGTATTGGGTTGTCCAGAAAGTTCGTGCCGATTTTTGAAGGAAAGAAAAAGGTCAATAAATACTTGCCATTACATTTTTAATCAACCAAATATGAACCATTTTGTTGCACAATGCGTCTCCATCTTTCCTTTAACTTGAAAATACCCTCTTCCCAGAATTGAGGTGGTTTTATGGCAAATAAGTCGGAAGGTAAGCTACTATAAATCGTCACGAACTTTCCGGACAACCCAATATAATGATACTTATCATGGGTATTAGTATCAACATCATCACTCATTGAATCGAGTTTACTAATATTCAAGTATCCCTGCTCCTGCACTCATCTTTCTCACTTCCATGGCATGAGATATTTCCTGTCACTGATGTGAGTGAATATTAAATATTATACAAGATAGCTCCCTGATTTCCTGAAATTTTGTCCGCTTCGAAGGATGGAAGAACGATCACTTGGTGTCAATTGGAACGAACTACGAATTAGAAATTAAAATAATTTCATCAATGAGAAATTCTCCAAAATAGATATGCCATCATGAAAATGACGGTTTGTCTAGAGACAAAGGGCTGTAACTCTGGATACGTTTTTCTGCCTCAATAGGCGTTCTCAGCATGGGAGTATAGCAAGTAGTAGTTCCATAAAGGGATCGCAAATGAACGGAAACAAATAACTTTGAGAGGTGAGTGACATATATTTGAACAACACATACGTATAAGAATATATTAAATATCATACAAGATATATGAATGGCTGGATATGTTATATTATTAATAGATCTAGAGCAAGTTTGAAACATCTTGGTAGCATTTCAAATCTAAGCTATATTCACAAGACTCGGAGCGATTTTGAAGTAAATATTGATTTTTCTCTAATTTACTACTACTACTACTACTACTACTACTACTACTACTACTACTACTACTACTACTACTACTACTACTACTATTCTTGTACTTATTAAAATCTATTTCTTGATCAAATATTTGAAGTAATTGTTAATATAGTTTAGCGTTTTAAAGCTGTCATCACTGAATATCCGAAATTTCCCATCCAGCGTTATCAACATAGACCTAATGCCTTCAATGTCGTTGTGCCGACCAGAAGTATTGAAGCAAACACACCAAAGCACGAACATTGTGATTCTTCATTTGGATTCTTACAACCATTCAATAACCATTTAGTGGTGCCTATTTTGGTGGGTTTGTGCCACTAATTAAGTATTGTTCTTCATGTATAAATGATATATGCTAATTCAGTAATTAATTTCCATTTTGCATAATAAAATTTACATAATGCTTAAGTAGAATAAAATGAAGCTTCATCACTATTCACTTGATGGGGTTAGACTGTCTGAAATCCTTTACGTTTTATTCTCTCGGTGTTCATGATATATTCGACGGAACATATTTAGATTGAAATGAAAACGAACTCAGAATATATGGCTCCCTAATTGACTGTGAACTTTCACTTAGTTTCAAACTAAATTCCACTTATAGTTCACTAATGATCGCCATTTATTAGTATGCAAAGTAATCATAGTCGCCGGCCAAATAGCATCGTCGAATTTTTATCAATCAAAGGTACCGAAAGCATATTTGTTGAAGTATTATTCAAAATTTTAGACATTAAGGGAATTCGGACTTTGAAATGCAGCGTTTTATTACAACCAGTAAAGAAAACAGGTGTCTCTGTAGAACATCGAAATTATATATGTAAATAGAAGCAAATTTTCACATTTATTTATACAGTTATAACCATTATCTTTGTGAGTCTATAAAAAATATAATAAACCAATATTTTTTATAAACACAAGAGAGGAGAAGAGAGCAAGCTTTAGTCTCGGTAACCTTAACTTCTAGATGTGAATTATTTCTGTAATATTTTTTGGAGTTTCCCAATGAGAAATGAAATAGTTCTTTCTTTTCATTTCCATTTTCTTTCTTTTCTTTTTTTTTTTTGTTTTTGTTTGGCTTGCTAAAGGGATAGATTATGTGTCAGTAGTCCACAATCAATTAACAAGAAAAAATGGCTTTTGTTCCGACCATGAAATGAAATTGAGATGTATTAAGAGACAGTATACTCAGCCTAGCGTCGTATTGTTGAAATGAATATCTCTAACGAGCAGAAATCATTGTAAATGGCGAACGTTTCGTTAGTTTAAGTATCTCGGTATAAAATCCGATTATAACTATAGTAAAAAGAATGATGAGCTCCATTACATAGATTTCTACGTGTACACCAAATAAATGGCAAATTTCAGTGGTTTGCTGCCAATCAAATAATTTATGAGGTTCACAACAAAAGCTCATTGCAGATACTCTTGCAAGCTGTACGGAGCCAAAAGACCACGACATTTTCCTAGTGCAAAAACTTTAATTACAAATGATAGACTAAAAATTATGATGTATTTGAGCTGATACTCCTCCCACCAAAATGAGCGGTGAAGTGTCAATTAAATATTACAACAGATATTTATACACGGAATAAAACGTGTCAAAAACTTGTCATTAGATGAAGTGAATAAAATATTCGTTAGTAGTTATACGATAAAAAAGACCAACAAAGTAATACTGATAGCCTCAAACTAATGCTACAACTACACTAAAATTACTCTTTTGTCAATGTGCGTATTACACGATTCTATATCTTATCTCAGTGATTGTCAACAGCTCCGCGATGAGACGGAGAGAAGCCTCAGAAATGTTTTCTCTGATCCTCCAAACTTTTCTCAAACCAAATGCATTTGAAGACAATTAAGCACTTAACAGTTTTTATATGTGAGTTATATCTTCATCAGACTTCATTTGTCTTCAATCTCCAGTGACAGATATCTATGTATTTACTTTTGGTTTGTATTTGGATATCAATATGACTCCTACAGATAATCTGTCTTTTATTAACTTTTATATGAGACAGTGTTAACAGTTAAATATTTCCCTCTTTAGTTCCGTACACTATGAAAATATAAATTCGTCTCTCTTTGTTTTCAATGCATTGCATGGTTAATCTAAAAGAACGTGTAATGGTTTTGATTCCTAACACAAACAGCATTGACCTTTACAATGAATCTATATATTACTCTGGGTTTCAGAACAGATTTCTCTTGTTGAAAGTTGTGTCGCTTCGTGCCGCGGAGATAATTAATTTTTAATACAGTTTTTCATTTGTAAAGTATTCTGTTAATTGTGGTTAATTATAAAACATTTTGTTCTGTTTAATGAGGTATTCATTCTATATGAAGAACGTATTCGGTTTATATAGTTTAGTAAATATATAGATTGTGTCTTTCTGTCGGCCGTGTGTATCTGCTCAGTGTGTACAAAGGAATAAGATTTTGCATTGGTAACAACGACTCGCGTTAACGTATTCGAATATTCCCTGTTAATTAATGTTTAACACTTATTTAAAGTGATTTTGTATGATGAAATTATAACAGCTCACTTGAAGCTGACAACGCCTTTCCTCTGAACACGAATCTACACGTGTGTGATCCTCTCCTGAAGAAACGCACAAAACTAAGAACTAGTGACAACGTAAACTGTAGCAAGTGTACAGTACTTTTTCTCTAGAAGTTTTGTGAGTGTGTGTGTGTGAGTGTGTGTGAGTGTGTGTGTGTGTGTTTATTCTGAGAAATAGAAAGAGATCGAGAAAGAGCGGGGAGTGATTTACTGAATGAAAAGAGTGAGAGGGGAGAGAAAAGGAGAGAGTGTACGATATTTGGTTAAGTGCCTAACTACCTGAATTGATAATTTTTATAGCAAATTAACTTTATGGATTGAAAACAGTGAATTTATGATCTGAAATATTTGCAATTAGGATTTTATCAGAACAAGGATTTCTCTGGAACCCTAATGAGAAGCAAATTGAATTTAATAATGTGAACAGCGTTTACTAAACTGTTCTTCGAATGACTTAAACACTGTCCCCTGCACCCACCGCCCACCAATACGACAAGGGTTGCTTGCGAATCATGAGTCAAGTTTTCAGCGGTAATTTTATTCTTAATAGGAGCAAGGA
>NC_142935.1:97710237-97735237 GCF_046866305.1 Octopus bimaculoides
TTTTTGTGACAACGTTCTGTTATAGTATTGGCAGTCGGAGAAAGAAAAACACTGAAACGAAAATAAAATCAGTAAAGTAATGAATATGTTTGATAATTATATTTACTTTATAGTTGTGAAAGCAAGTTTAGAGAAGGGTAAAGAACAACAGGCGAAGATATAACACAACGTAGTGGATAATTTACTCAGTAAACAACCTGCTGAAGTGAAGAAACAGTATTGACGTCACTGCCATTAAGGAATCTACCGAGGAAGCTGTGTGGTGGAGGTTGTTCCCTTCAATTTCATGGACATTATCAATGTTTTAGTTTTTATATATTGTCTTTAAAATTTTTTCTTTGGCAATTGTAATAGCCATTTTTATTTTTGTCTGCATTATGCATTTTGTTTCTGTCAGATCTTCTACAATTGATGAAATATCGATAACCGCTTAAGAACAGGGTTTGTTCTGTCACCAGTGGTTGACAGTAAAACCCAAGTAAGATATTGCTTACATGCATGAATGCTTCAGGTTGTTAAAATATGTAAATTTTGTCATAGTTAGGTTTTCTAATTCACTGGAAGCAAACATAATAGAAATGAATGTACATTTCACCTTTTCTTTCATGCATAATTGCTTTTAATATCAAAGCAGCATTGTCATATTTGTTTTTAAAAATAGTTTTTGCTGTTGCTTTTGTTTTATCTTTTTAAATTTCTTTTTATCAGTCTTTTAAGTCTCGAAATGTAATTTTAAAACATACTACAGATGCACAGCCAAAAATTTCGATAATATATTATTCAAAGCATCCTCACCAACCACATTTATGCTTAGAAAATACCGCCACGATTTTGTGCTTCGAAAACCAATTTTGGTTTGTCTTTTCCGAATAAAGAACGTATATGGTGGAGGTAAGGAATGTTGTAGAATCTTGAGTCAAGCGAAACTTGTATTCTTCAGAAACGTGATGTGAATTTAATTCTAAGAAATCAGAAGTTAATAACTGCTATATTTACTAACTAATGATGAGAACAAACAATAGTCTAATGCTATTACAAAACATTGTTTGTTTCTTTTAAACATGCTGTAGATACGCTTATATTATAAGAAGAAATGATACATACTAATGGTTGACATTTTTCCTCAAGTTCACAGAATATGAGAATCGAAAGAGTGATCAAAGGTGGGTAACTCGTGTAGTTTCGTCACAATAATGTATCGTATTCCTTTTTTATTTAGATCAAAACATATGTTTATGGCCACAGGAGATATGTTATATATTGATGTAATTTTCATTTACTTATTTAACTAATGGTTTTCGGGAAATAACCAGTCCGTTCCAGTTTCATTTCAAGTTACCTAAATAGTCTTCGTCAACACTAAAAGAATATATGGCTCTTTGCTTAAATAGAAAACATGTGTAGGTATTCTGCTTAATATCCCCGGCCCACCAATCTTGTACCATTGAGAAAATAAAATGAGTCAGTCATAAGTTGGCTTATATTTTATTTCACGTTCGAAAATGTGTCATGTATGTAATACTGGTTTCAAATTTTGCCACAATGCCAGTAAGTTTTTTTTTGGTGGAGGGGGGGGGAGTAAGTCGATTACATCAACCCCTTTCCCCACTGCTCAACTGGTACTTATTCCATCGACTCCGAAAGAATAAAAGACAAAGTCGACCTCTTCGGAATTTGAGCTCAGGTCATAAGGACAGATAAGATGCCGCAAAGCATTTTGCCCGGCGTGTTAACGGTTCTGCCAGCTCCCTCCACTGTCACTCATGTAATATTGATTCCGAATTTTTGCACAAGGTCAGCAATTTCGTAGCAGTAGCAGCAGCAGCAGCAGCAGCAGAAGCGGGGTCGATAAATTAAGTGCCAGTTGCGTACTGGGGTCGATCTAATGGGCCTTGTGCCTACAATAGAAAAGAATTGCCGAGTTGTGTAAGGTGGGGAGCTGGCAGAAACGTTAGCATGCCGGGCGAAACGCTTAGCGGTATTTCGTCTGTCTTTACGTTCTGAGTTCAAATTCCGCCGTGGTTAACTTTGCCTCTCATCCTTCCGGGGTTAATAAATTAAGTACCAGTTGCGTACTGCGGTCGATCTAATCCTCTGGCTCCCTCCCCCAAAATTTCGATCCTTGTGACTAGAGTAGAAAAGAATTGCCGAGCTGTGTCAAGGCTATTCTCAAATTCATAGCAACACACCTCTCTTTGCAGATCTATAAGAACCAGTTAGATACAAGACTGAAATTTGTTTTACATGCCATTGCTCATCCGCACCTATATGTAATGCGAGTCACTGACCCAAGTCTCCAAGTGTTTCCCTCGTATCTGCCGTTTAGCGGTTCAAGCCAAGATGAAACTGTCTTCAGGGACTTTAAGCCAATACATTATTATATACATTATATATAAAACTCTATTATTGGCAAAATAGAAAAAGTATTGCAAAGTTTCTAACTCACAGCGTTTCATAAATTCCCTTAAAATGAATTTTGGGATGAAATACCAGCAGCAAACCAGAAAACACGTTTTCAGCTAAGAGCAGAAAAACTTTATGTATTCTTCACTTTTGGTAATGCAGATTTTATTTAAAAGAAAAAAAAAGGCAGACAAAACACAACATTGTGTATGTGCGTATGTGCATCATTATAAAATGCCGTATTTTCTGTAAATCAAATGCAATATTCCATATGCATCTGCTTTGCAGATCGGAAGTACTTTGGGAAGTCTCTTGGTACAATATAGCTGGAGGCAAAACAGGAAATGTCTAGATTAAATGTAAAAGCATGTTAAAGTAGTTAAAGGAGATATATTTTTCGACCGGAAATCAAAGAGTCCTTGCAACACAGAGTCCATTAGATATTTAAAAATTCATTAACTTATAACTAATAAAATTCAAGAGAATATAAATATGATTATTTTTGTAATGATATATTTCATAAGTCCAAATTTATAAATTGTTATTTAGCTACGAATTTTTTCTGTCTGATGTTAATATCAATTAGATGTAATCCGAAAACTGATGCTGAAATTCAAAATAACGTAAGGTGCCGAGACAACAGAACGAAATGCTTAACAAAGTATCGCATATATTTGTACAATAATTATTAATCTAACAACTATAATAACATTGTTGCCAAGAAAATATATTAAGAAGATGAATTTACCTCTTACGTTGCTTGACCACTAATTGTATGTGTGTTTGTGTGTGTGTGCCTACGTGCGTAGTTACGTGTGTGTGTGTACAGGTGAATTTGTTTTTATGTTTAAAAATTCACCTGAGTTTCAAAATGTGTAGTCGTTTAAAAATTTGTAATAGATCTATTGAAATACCAAACCGGTTTCGACAATGTTTTGTTCATCAATTGTACAAATATGTAAATAAAGGGTTTAAACGAGTTTAAAGTTACTAGGTGAAATTCAGAAAATAAAGTTTAAACGATGAAATGTCTACAGAAATTTCAATGCGTTTCGAAGGGATAGACAGTCATATCATAGTAAATTTTCAGTCATGAATGTTATGACTTTCATCGAATCGAACATTTACACTTATATTCCTATCTACCCCTGTGAAAAACATTCCAATTTCTGCAAACATTTGAATATTTGATCGTTTAAAGACGATTTCCTGAATTTTACTTCGTAACTTTCAGTTCGCGTAAACACTTTATTTACTTATTTTTACTATTGATAAGCTTAACATGGTCGAAGGCGGTTTAGTATATCAATAAATCTGTTACAAAAAAAGAATTTGAAAACGACTACAAATTCAGATGCATTTTGAAACTGCAAAATGAATTCCGAAATATTTTTTTCTGCATCGGATTACACTTCTTCTCTCCGTATGTATATATATATATATGGGTACAGGATGTCTACAATTGTGAAAACAACATGAAATACGAAAATAAACGAGTTAAATGCGCAAAAAACGAGAGACAACAATGGAAAACTGTGCAAGTAAACACAGAGAACGACCCTTTATCAGTTGTCAGCTGTCTATCTACTCTTCATTTCGAGCGTTCAACAACAATATGAGTCTTCAAAGACAGTTGCTCCCATCAATTCCCAAATAAAATTTAGGATTTATGGAGGATCAAGGTTAGGGAAAAAAATAGGACAGTGGAGACATACAAGGAATCCGAACGAAAGCAAACTTGGAGGGTCGTTAGAGCAGAATAAGAGGAAAATAGTGAACGCCGGGAGAAATATATATATATATATATATATATATATATATATATATATATATATATATATATATACATACATATACATATATCTATATATACACACATATATATACATATATATACATATATATGTATACATATATATACATATATATGTATATATATATGTATATATGCATATATGCATACATATGTACACACACGCACACGTACACACACGTATATACATACATACATACATACATATACATATATATATATATATATATATATATATATATATATATATATATATATATATATATATCATGAGCGTTATTCAAACTTGTATGATTTAAGTGACTCATACGATAAACTTAACATATTTGATGGAGGCAAGAAATGAAGTACATTTAGGTAAATCTGTTTTCTAGTGTATTTTCTTTGTTTTGTGAAATTTACGTTATATCAAGAAAAAAAAACATTCTATAAATATTCAAAAATCTGTGTATGCATCTTTATTCATGAAGGTACGTTTTTTGAACTACTAATTTGTATTAGTTTCAGGCAAGACAGAAGAAGAGAGACATACCGTGTCAAGGATTTGTGTATCCCTTTACGTTTTGGCATAACCATAGATATTTCAGACAAACTGATGGACATGGAATATGCTCATTAGCAGGTTTAATAAGATTGACATCCTTTCTGTCCAGTTATACTTTGGCCACTTCTAACAGTTTCAAACATCGTCTTTCTTACTGGGTGATAAATGGGGCATCTGCAAATCTACAGACTAATCACAGAAAATATACGCGTGTATGTGTGTGTGCATGTATGCATATATACATACATATATACATATATAAACACACACATATATATACATGTATATACACACATATATATATATATATATATATATATGCATATATATACATATATATATATATATTTATAAATAGACATATATATATATTTACATATATACACGTATATATACATATATGATTGTATATATGTGCATGTATATGTATATATATATATTTATATATATGTATATATATATACATATATATATCAATAAAATTTTGTGTGTATGTGTGTGTGCGGGTGTGTGTCTGTATGTGTGTGTAAAAGGAAAATATAAACGCGAGAGAAAAGGGCTTTGGCATCATAGTTGCATGTATAATATTAAAAGCAGCATCTAAATATTGAAAAATATAAGCAGTTTTGTCGTAATGATATATGAGTCGCGCTGGTCAGTTCAATGCATATATTAAAGTGCATGGCGAAGATGATAGATGATGATATACATGATGTAGACGAAATAATAACGTCAGAGTTCATGATTGTATGATATTTGCTCACAATCGCCATTTGATGACAGTTGGAAGATGATAAGGAAATAGAATATCTACTTTACAGAATGGTGTAAAGAAACAGGTATTAACCGGAACAATGCTAACATTTGTCTTGTTGCATTCATTATGACTGGTCTTTCACGAATCTGGTGAACGGATTTCCTACCCCTGTTCAGATAACAAAAGCTGACCAATTAATAATCTCATATATGTATAGGCATATGTGCACATATACATATATATATATACATCTATACATATATATATATATATATATATGTATGTATGCATATATGTATGTATGTATATGTATATATGACTGTATATATATATATATATATATATATATATATATATATATATATATATATATATATACATACATATGTACATAATAGATATCTTTATGCGTGCATATGCATGTATATGCATATAATATATACATGTATATATCTATATATATATACACATACAGATATATATTATATATATATATATATATAGACATACTTACATACATGCGTACATGGGAGTGTACACACAGACATATGTACCGAGACATACTCGTTCATATACAACCGTATTCTTATATGCATATTTATAGTTGTGTATGCATAGATGCGTGTGTTTGTTGTAGTCGTAATTCAAACACAACACCTATTTAGACAAACGAAACTAATGAAAAGCCGAGGGACGCTCAGTTTTTAAAAGTTCAAACAATATCGGGCAACTGTGGGGGAAGCAGTACTAGGTTTACAAAGAATAAATCTTGGAGTCGATTTGCTCGACTAAAGGCGGCGCTCCAGCATGGCCGCAGTCAAATGACTGAAACAAGTAAATTAGTAAAAGTGTAAATAGTAAAGTGAGAGCAAACAAAACCGATTAATGTAGTAAATAAAATCTCTGATGGCTGAAATATATAATGTTTAACGCTTGACGCCATTAAATATTGTATCAAAGCAATTTTGTTATATTTTTACAATAAAATTCCCACGAAAGCTAGTGTATATGAAACAGTCAAGACTTATCTTCCTGTCACTGGCCACCACTTGTCAAAAACAAGTTACATTATTCAGCAATATGGAAGGAAGAGAATACATAGTTTTTCAATTTCTATACAATAATACTTATTTTCATATTTCACACATAAATTTTAGTTTTACTCCAAAATAACTTAAAATCGTTTTTTATATTCTGAGGTAAATCATCTTTTGGAATTTCCATAGTCTAGTACGTTCACATATGTATGAAAATATCCATTCTCCCCTAATGACCCCACAACTTTGCAAGCAAGTTGTTTACAAAAGAATATATATAATATAATACATCATAATATAATATAATATATACAAGTGTGAGTGTGTGCCTAATAAAAAGGGCCTAAAATAAAGACACAGAGTGGCCAATAGCATATGTATGAAAATGATACACAAATACAGGTGTATCAAATAAAATACAGACGTAAATTCTTTTCCTTTTTAGGATGTTCTACAATGAATAAAATGGCAATTAAGGGCTGCTTTATATGACTAGAGAAGACAACGTCAAGATGCCTCCGAAGCTGACATCCCATTGGACTTATTGTCTGAAAATAAGGGGATAAACGTGGATACGTGTTTCTGATGCAACAACATGTATGTGTGTATGTATATATATATATATATAAGCGCAAGAAGATACACCAATATGTATACACATATGATTCTTGCATCCGTGAGAGGGAGTGCACTGTTAGAAGTCCTAAATTGTATATATGATCATATAAAATGCGGCTAATTGTAAATTATATAATACAAACTTTTAGTTTTAACGTAGAAGCATATGGGAAACAAACTTATCGTAGATATCAACTTAAGTATATTAATACATATAGATATAAACAGATAGAGAGAGATGAAAGAGAGGGGAGAGATAGATAGACAAATAGATAGATAGACAGACAGACAGATAGATAGATAGATAGATAGATAGATAGATAGATAGATAGATAGATAGATAGATAGATAGTTAGATAGATAGATAGATAGATAGATAGATAGATAGATAGATGGATGGTAAATTTGTATTAAAGAGAATCTATATTATATTTTAATACTTCCATCTTAAAATGTAAATATATTTAAATATTTAAATGGATATGATCATTCTTAATATTTCCACATAGTACACACCTCATACATATTTTCGCAAACACTCACACATATGTACATGGCCTATATCTGCATGTACGTAGTGATATATATATATATAAATATATATATATATATATATATATATATATATATATATATATATATATATATATATATATATATATATATATATATATATATATATATATATATATATAAACGAGTGCGTGTGCGTGTATGCATGCCATAAATGAGGGAAATATATAATTCTAAATCAATTTGGAGTAAAACAAAAATTTACTTACACGCATGTATTTATATATACGTATATACTCCCACATATCTGTATCCACACATATATATACAAAACTATACACACACATACATACATACATATACACATGCACACACACATATATATAGGTATTAACAACATATATATCCTTCTATGTATTTGCTTTAGTTTTTTTTTTTTTTGTTGATTTTGGTTTAGTATTTCAATGCAGTTTACTTCCTCCAAATGGTCAAAATTAATAGCAGGATTGCTAATGATATATTTATTTATTGTTTATTTCAGCAGTAAACTGATCGAAAGCTATCGAACGAAAGTGATATATTCTTAGATTTTCGTTTTGGTTTCGTCTTGATAAGATTTAAACCCAGCATTGAAATACATTTATTATTTTGCGTGTTTTTATTCATTTGTTTTATCATTATCATTTTTACTGCTGACTTTTCCTTTCGTTCTTTTTGATTCCACTGAAACTAATATCTGTTTTTGAGAAACTTACTGACTAAGATTAATCAAACGGCCATTTGTATTGTTAATGTTATTCATGAATTCTAGCTTGGTGGGAGCTTGGTGAGATAAACCTCTGCTTGAAACATTTATCGTATTTCAATAAAGTTTGAATAATTTAGGTAGAAACAAGTTAATAGCAGGAATTGAAAGAATTACAGCAAACCATTGTGATGTTTAAAATGAAGAGTTAAAAATTAAGATGTAGTGTAATGTAAGGTATATGTAGGAAGAGTGAGTGTTGATGGAATGATAAAACAGCAACAACTACAAAAAAAAACCGTGGAAATAGTGAAAGTGATTTAACTTATATGTGTGTGTGTGTGTAAAAGAACTTAACAAAAATATTGGAATAAATGAAAATAAACTACACAAAATAGCACAAAAATATTATCTACCTATTAAAATATAATGATACTGGCAGAAATGCAGAAAGTGAAAATGAATGACGCCTCAGTTGCTTATGTTTATGCCCAGTAGTAAATCTAAAGGAACATATTATATAAAACAACAACTACAGCAACAACGACAACAACAACAACAATAATAATAATAATAATAATAATAATAATAATAATAATAATAATAATAATAATAATAATAATAATAATAATAATAATAGAAACGAAAGCATTTTATGAAAGAAATATGTTTTATTCAGAATCTTTAAGAGTTTCACAACTGACAGAGTGGATATATAAAAACAATAATTCTATGCTGTAAATATTTTCCAGATAAAGATCGGTTCAAAGAAGAATATATGCTGTGGCAGATTTTCGTAATAATCCAGTACAATTAAAAGTGTACGTGGTATGTCTTGTGTTAGGTAGATAAAAAAGGGCGCAATATTTTATTTGTTCCCGAATATGAAAATTATAAATGTGTTTTGATTGGTTAAATTAGAAGTTTCAAAATATTTTACAAACTCACACATATATGTGTGAGAGAGAATGCTTACATGCAAACATATATATAATATATACATGTGCTTGTGAATATAAATCTATCTTTTTATCTATCAATCGATGTCTTTATCTCTGTGTGTGTATCTCTCTCTGTCTCTTTCTCTGTCTGTCTCTCTCAGTCTCTCTCTATATATATATATGTGTATGTGTGTGTGTATATGTATACATATATATGTATAAATACATATATATATATATGTGTGTGTGTGTGTGTGTGTGTGTGTGTGTGTGTATAGGTAGATAGATAGATATTTTTATAAATATGTGCATGTGTATACATACACACATATACACACATGCCCTACTAAATACATTGTTCATACATAACTGTACGTTATGCATTATTTTGTAGTATCAGGGTCCTTCAATAGGTAAGTGGAATTATTTTATAATTTCCACCAGAGGTGTACCCTCTTAATGAACTTCAGCCTTTTGACCGCTGATAATCTGGATATACCACTTCAATCATTTACTTCAACACAGCAGGTCATTCCATTATTTATACATATCATTCTGCAACATCCGCATACATACTAAAAATAAAATGGAAGGAAAAGTGTTTCATTTCCATACTGGGAACAGCGTCCTTGATTAGTCCAAGTTAACATTTCTTTCTACTCGTACACATCCTCTTAAGTTATCTACTTTTTAGTCTTCATCTCACTCATCTCAGTTTTACCTTCACTTCAACCTCGCATTTCTCTTTCTATTTTTTTTCCTCTTTCCCTTTCTCACACAACAACTGGTTCTTGCTATTCCCGGTCTGCTCACGAAGCACATGTTGACCTGATCACCGCATCTGTTGCAACCAATTTCTCAAAGAGAAGATGAAAAGCTCTGCTGTCTTTCTTTAAGTTTCTTCCTCTTATCATTATCCTGAAAAAGGATTCTGTCCGAAGCGTTGAGCATTCTATTTCCTATGATTAAAAAGTGATACGTGTAAAGCGATGAGTGTGTATATATATATATATATATATATATATATATATATATATATATATATATATATATATATATATATATATATATATATATATATATATATATATACATATACATACATACACGTAATTTCTTACCAACTTCCGGTCACTTCAGCAACGTAACTACACGTGGCCTGTTGGTGATTTCTTCTTCTCCACCTTCATAGAAATTTTCCCTTTCTCCTGTCGGACGAAGAGTTATGCTCGAAACGTTAAACTCTCTTCTTTCAATGAACGTCAAGCTAACATACTTCTTGTGCACATCTTCACGTTCGTTGTTTTTCTTCTTTATTTCGCTTTTTATCCGTTTATTTGAATTGCTTGTTTAACGGAATTAACTATATATCTTTTCTTTTGAAATTTATTGGTTTCAGCCCCCCGGCTGAGGTAATGCTAGTGCACCACATGTAATACTCGGTGTTGTTTCCGGTATTGATTTTGGTGAAGTAGCGCGTTGGACGCGATGTGGATTCATCTGGTATCTCAGATATAAACCTGTCCAGACGTTCCTTGAAAACTTCCACAATCAACACCATGTAGATCTCTAAGGTGGCCTGGCAAGATGTTGAATAATTGCAGGCCCTTGAAGCCCAGAATATTTCAGTACTGTGTCCTTATTTTAGATGGGGGAGGCGGGATCTTTGGTATACGAGGTATAAACCGACAGGGCACAGAAAGTGTGTCAATAGCCAGCTGGAGGAGATGTTCTCTTGGGGCTACAAGCTACAGTAGCATTCACCCTTAGGGCTTAGCCGCATTTAAGTGTATGTATGTATGTATGTATGTATGCATGTATGTATGTATGTATGTATGTATGTATGTATGTATGTATGTATGTATGTATGTGTATAAATTAATAATACGGAGAACAGAAATTTTTGTACCCAGTTTCATTCTGCAGTCAATTACGTTGACTGGGAACACTGGAAAAGATTTTCGGGTTTATTGAGCTACTGAACGACGTACAATTTCAAGTCATGGCGGAAGACAGAAAACCAAGATGCTACATCACTTATTTAAAAACATTCTTTCCAGAACAACAAAAGTAAACTGGAGTAAGGCCTTCAGTGCTACCGAAACTACAGTCACGACAACGACTACACCAACAACTGTACCAGGCAGAAAATAAACAGTATCAAAAGTAAATAAGCAAACAAGCATTTGAATAAATAAAATCAGGTACTACAAATTACAATTAAGGTACTAATTAAAATAAGGTACTTCAAATTACAATTACAACAGCTGAATCAGACGCTGGGTAAATAGAACCAGACGAGTCTGGGGAGTGAATGGATTTAATCTCACCAAGTGTCTTTACGGTGAAAAGTACCGAGGAGAGAGTAGCACCTGTCATGGTACTCCAACTCCCTCCTTTTACATATGCATTAACAGGTTCTATCAAGTATGAATCACAAAGGAAACCTTTACATGGTCACTTGATCTGCTAGAAAAGGCAGCGAATCTTTCTCAGATTACAGACCACCTATTTACAAGAGAAATGATATATTAGGTGATGTGAACCTGTGCGTACGCTATATGAAAATATTAAAAAGACTGGACGGTTATGACTGAAACACCTTTCAGGACTGAACGTCATTTAAATGACATCGGATAATCTAATATTTTTCCTAATTAAGAAGCAATTACAAAAATAGTACATTAGAACTTTCTTGCATCTATTCCAGCTTAGCCAAAATTTTTCCTTACTAGTTTAAGTAATCAATGAAATACACAGAAATAAACCAGGAATCAGATTTTCTGTCATTGGCTTTGATAGAATGAGATTCTTATTTTCGTATTTACATATTTGACTATAAAGTGTGTCGACATTAAATTGTGGTGTATTTTGTGTATAATTTAATAGGAAACTTTTAAATTATCTTTACCTACAGCAATCTGCTGTTTTTTCCTTTGTATTATCGCAAAAAATACGTGTGTAATTATATATATACCTATATATATATATCTATTTATATTTATTATATGTGTATGTATATATATATATATATATATATATATCTACATACATACATACGTACATACTTACAATTATGTATAACGTATTATTGAATATTGCTACATACCTCATGTATCAACATTTTCACATTTTCACACTGGCAACAAGAAATAATTCTTTAAAGTAAAAAAAATCAGGAAAACAAAGAAAAAATACCAAGAAAATAAGGTTCTAAATTCTCTCGATACAAATCATTTCAGCGATATGCAAATATTTGCAAATCAATACTCCGATTTCCGAATGTAAATCTCTTGTAATATGTTACAGAAATCAGTCCTTTTTTTCTTCTGTTCTTTCTCCTATTTTTGATAATAGCATGATTTTTATAAACGATCACCATAGCTCTGTGTGTAGCTACTGTTCAGTGGGAGGTCATTTTCCAATATCTGCCAAGTATTGTTCACACAGGACATACATGCTATCTCTATTGTCAGTAACTAACTATATGCTAACAAGCTTCACCCGATATTGATAAAACCGCTTATTCACTCAGCAGGACTCTTTCACAAGGTATAAACTCCCAGGTTCCGAACCATTGCTGTTGATCAATCCGTAAAAATGACAAAAAAATCTTAATACGCATAGTTTACATTCTCTTCAATTATTCTACCTCACATCTAGTATGGTAAGCAAAGCAAGTTCAGTGTTTCTTTTTTTTTTTTTTCTTAAATAATATCATTAACAACTCAAATATTTTTTCCTTTCTCCCCCTAATAATTCTAGAAGCAGTATCTTTCGATTAGGTTCAGAGCCCGCTGTTTTGAATCTATTGCTCTATTGCAATTGTCTCTCTTTTTCTCTCTCTCACCATATATATATATATATATATATATATATATATATATATATATATATATATATATGTATATATATATATATTTACACACACATATTTACATTCATATATGTATGTATGTATTTAAATATGCCTGAATATACTATGACGAAAACAAATAAAAAGAAAAGCTTCAATTCTGTTGTTAAATAATTTGAAGGACTGTCATATCACAAATTTTAGTCGATTTGGTAATATTTCAATCTATGAAATCTCGTGTAAATGACAGTTTTACTATTTAACACATTTATATTAAAATTAAAACAGGGTCACAGAGTTCATTAACAATTGCAACGTTCCTAGACTGATGGGGTAAAAAGTACAATGATTATCTCATTTCAATTTTAGTTACACCGAAACTAATGTATCATTTAATATAGCTGCAAGGAAAAAGTTAATTAGTTAAAATCACCGATATTACTAGAAGCAGATTTTTCGCTGGTTGTTGTTTATTGCATCTGTCATCATATGTTACCTTGGGAAATGTGTATCGAAGCTTTCATCACAGCTTGTACTCTTCTTAGGCCAACTGTTATTAACTTCCTACTCAGTTGGTGTGCTGACAGAAATAAACGCAAGTCCTGCAACATTTAATGCTGCTCGACTCAGTTCAAATCTCGCAGGAGCATATAGAAAGTTTTATCATTGCCAGATCAATTCAAATACTGTAGTTAATGCTTTCTTCCACCGTTCCACCAAAACATTATGGTGTGGTCAGTTCGGAGTGAAACTTGACTGTTATTTTTAGCGTGTTGATTGACCCTACACAGACTCCCTCGACGACTCGGTATTATTATGATAGATCTACTGTTGGTTTTGATTATGAATATTCAGATATTCAATCAATTGTAGATTTAAATTACCAAACGAATAGCCTAATCATTCATCCATAGTGGAACTCTAATCTATCTATCTACCTGTCTGTCTGTCTGTCTGTCTGTCTCTGTATGGCTGTCTGTATGTCTGTCTATCTATATATATCTATCTATGTATGTATCTATTTTTCTTATATATAATATATATATATATATATATATATATATATATATATATATATATATATATATATATATACACACTTACTTTCTCTTTTCACTCCTACCCACCTACTTTCTTTTTTGATACCCCTCCATCCACACCCACCCCACATATATACACATGCCAGCACACGCACGAATAATTGCTGAGAATAAATTTTATAATTAGGTAAAAAAAAAATGAAATAAATATAATAGATAAAAATATATATGTGAAATATATATACATATATATCATTTACATATACATACATACCATATATGCATGCATATATAACCATCTATATATATATGTATATATGGATATATATGTAAATAAATTGTTGTAATCCGACCCAAATACTCTACGATATTTAAACTCTCTAATTTCAGTTTAAATTCTTAATCAATTTGCACAATGCGTAAAGAAATTAATTTAGCGTCATGGAAATCGATCTCGTTGATCTTAAATATCCGCACAAGAAATTGTATTTTCATTAATACCTATCTCAGGAAAATATCTCCAATTAATCACAAATCGCTTAAACTGTATTTGTCAGTAATCGAGAATAGATTAAAATTAATATTTCGGATTAATCTGGACGTGTTTCTCATTGAGATTACAATCAAAATCATCAGAAACATTTGAGATTATATGAGGATGCGTTATTTTTTAATATATACCTACCAGTAGCAGCAGTATGTAGAATCCAGTATTTCAGATCAGAATCAGGAGATGCAGGACATTGGTGAGTTGTGCAGAAAAACCAACTGAAGTGTCGTAGGTTCGTACATCATGCAATGCAATTTGTTTTTCTTATTGACAAAACATAATCCGTTAATAAATCCTTCAAGCCACATCAGATTCTACTTTTAAAAACAGGATAGGGATCTGATAGGAAAAGGAGAATGGTGTTTACACTTGGAATGAGTTTGCACGAACAAGAATGCTTTGTGGATAAACAATCCCACGGTGACACTAAAATGATTCACCATGCTGGACCGCTGAAATCTACGAGTTTTTTTTATTTTTTATTCTCTTTCTATTTCCTCTTACTCCTTTCCGTTGAAGAGCGTAGGCTCGAAACGTAAAAGACCTTCTCATGTTCCAGAGCGTCAAACTAATAAACTTGCTTCTTATTCATTTGCCTGTCTTCGTTTTTTGTTTTGCTATGAATTCCAACTAACACTAAAATTGTTGAGTGTTTCATTGCTGGTATACTGTGTTCTATTATTTAATTACTATGTACTATTTAATTACTATGAAGGCACACAAGGTCAGCAATTTAGGGGAAGGCGGTATGTCGGTATACATCCACCCCAGTATTCCACTGGTACTTATTTTATCGACCCCGAAAGGATTAAAGGCAAAGTCGACCCTGGTAGAATTTGAACACAGAGTGTAAAGACTGGCAAAACGCCGCTAAGTAATTTTCCTGACGTCCAAACAAGGACAGACAAACGTGATTAAGTCGATTATATCGACCCATGTGCGTTACTCGTACTTATTTAATCGACCCCGAAAGGCAAAGTCGACCTCGGCGGAATTTGAACTCAGAACGTAGCGGCAGATGAAATACCGCTAAGCTTTTCGCTCGGCGTGCTAACGTTTCTGCCAGCTCACCGCCTTCATGTATAAGAAATATTAATAAAGATAAGTAAAAGTATCAATAATAAATATAACTACGGAGCATCCAGCACGTATTGACTGGAGAACTTATGCCAATGAAAGAAAACTCCAACATAAATGTTCGTCTGCTCGCGCATGTCTTCAAACAGGAAATAGAAAAGAACATTGTTTTCATCAGAAGTTAACATTTTCTATATTAGCCCAGTGTTTATATCGTTAGAGGATCAAAAAGCGATAGCTTGTTGATAGTTTTTACTGAGAATCAGCTTGAGAATTGTGTGGGTTGATATTTTTTCTGAAAATGTAGCATATCTGTCGTAAATAGAAATAGCCACGAAAATATTTGGAAAGCTTACATCGTTCAAATAGTCGATGACGTTCAAATAGTGGAAGAACGTGATGGTTTTCTCAATTGGTGAGCTTTAGCTCTGTCCATTCTTATATATGGAAAGTGGATAACAATTTTAATGGACTTCACAGCTTTGAAATTCTTTTTCATTTTTTGATATTTATAAATAATTGAGATTGAGATTGATTTTGATTTGAGTCAGGTCAGTTTCAAGCTTTTCATAAACTTTACATGTTAGAAATCAAAACCTAGATGTTTATGTTTAGTTCCACGACATCTTTGGTCCAAAAGACTTTTTATTATTTTAACCGTGATCATTTCATCTTATTTAGATAGAAATGCATTATCAAATTTATCCTTTGCTATTAAGATGACATGCTGTGAGTTGAGAGAGCTTTGGCTGGCTGCGATTGTCAAGGTGAGCAACTACGAAGTGACTCGTAGGTTGAATTATTAGAAACTAGTTTTTACTATTATTTTGTGGAAGCGACCGTATTAGCGATGACGAAAGAGTAGGTACATCAGTGTATTGTTTGCCATTACATTCTGACGTTGTTGTAAGAAGGCAGTTTTAGTTTATTAATCCATAACTATTCATACTTACAGATTAGTTTTGGTGTTGCTGTATTACGGGTGTGCATGATTTTGTATGGTCAAGAGCAAACAGATGTTTCATGTCCTGTTTTGATCATTAATGTAAAAGGAACGTACAGCACAGCGATGGTAGAACACACCGTATTAATTTTGTATATGACCCGCCGGCATCAACTTTGCCTATCGTCTTTTCGAGATCGATAAAATAAAGTACTAATCAACTACGGGCTCAATGTATTCGACTTGCCCTTCCCCTCAAAACTGTTGGTCATCTGTCAAAATAGAAAAGAATTACGGGAATGATCTAATAATATTTTTTGGGGAATTTATTTATGCACATTGGAAGGTAAGTGGCGAAGGTAAGCGAATACGAAATACTGTGATAATTAAACGTAAATATATTTGTAGGTGTGAATGTACACTAGTACGTACGTACTTTCGAACATTCATTCATACGTGGATACGTCACACACACACAATTATTATTTATATGTATATATATATATATATATATATATATATATATATATATATATATATATATATATGCATGCAGTATATTCAAACGCACAGAGATACAATGCAAACATACGTAGGTGAGTACATCGACACAAATCTGACTCACTGGTCCTTCGAAAACGATATCCGAGATTCCATTTCATACATCTGAACTTTTAACACATTGATCTATCATGGATGTGGTTGAATATTCAGTAAATGTGTGTTTCTTTACGTAATACTCAATACGAATCTGTGATCTTGTGTTACAACAAGACTGAACTTTGGTTTACATGGATTCTATTTTGCCACGTTTACTGATAAACCTTGGGTTGATCCGAGGTTATGGATAAAACACCAGCTCAAGTTTCCATCCTATGAATCAAATCTGAAATCTAATATTTATGAAGCGAACTTTTTGGAAACGAATACCAACGTTCGCATACGTCAGGCTTTATAATTACTGAGAAATTTCAACAGCAAGAAAGCATCAGTAGTTTTCTTAATCCACAAATAAAGAATATTTATCCATTCATGCTGTACTGAGCACTCATTCTCACTGTCCGATATTAGGGTACACACACACACAGAGATATGTATATGCACTTGTGTATGTATGTGCGTTCCTGTTATGAATTTTATAACTGCAGTTTACGTTGCGACATTAAAATGTTCAATACATAAGCTGCCCACTGCGTCTGCTGAAAGGAAGTTTATTTGAAACCCGCTTCATACTAAATGATATGCAATGTAGAGGAGGCGGATCAAGAATTCCCAGCACAGATGCAGAGAGAAATACAATGGTAGGCACAAGACCATCTTACAGGGACGAATAACCAATGGAATCGATCCCACAACGTTAAGTTCATCGTTTCTTCACATTTAGATGAATAATTAGCAGGACTATTCCCAGAGAGTTTTGAACTCAGAAGACAATATCTGCGGGAAATTAAAGGTGATATACATAAATATGACACTCAGTGCTGATCACATGCACCAAAACTTTTATACTTTACGCGTTGAAGAAATCTCAAATCACAGTTATCTTGTCTTTCTTAAGGGAATTTCTTAGCAGAGAAATTGAGATGATCTCAATTGAGAATTGAAACAGCGTCAAGTATTTGTTTCGCCGTGGGCTTGCATCTTTTTCTTTGAGTCTTCTACTATAGAACGACGGGTTATTGCATGTAACACAGTCTTCTACAACACAAATGAAGAAATTTATCAAACAATAACTGTTTGGCTTCATCATCTGCAATGATAATTAACAGAATTCTAATTAACCAACATTTTCACTTTGTTTTCATCTCTTTTAATATTTCTTTCTTTCGTGACATTATCCTTTATGTCTAACATCCTATTATTCCTCCAGGAAATAGAAATAGTTAAGATGCATGTTTCATCTCATTTTATGTTCTTTAATGACAATAATATAACTTTTCTTTTATTTTATGCATTGTTATATCGTTACTGCTAACGCTGACTGTTGCTATTTCAACTGCTTTATGTGGACTCTAGTATATGTACATCTGATGACCAACAATTATTGTATTTCAGTGAACATCTATCGAAATGTTTCGCCCAGCATCTATTTGTCTTAATGATATCAGCTAATGGTACGATGATGCAACAGTTGCAATTGGTCAGTTCACATATTGATTGTTGAAATCTTCCTTTTCAATCGATTTCAATAAATTTATCAGTGAATCACTATATAACTTTTGTGTGGCTACTACTTCCATATCTCTTTTGCCAGAGAAAACGAGAAACAATATCCCAAATATATTCGTATGTAAGTAATTCTTAATCCTTAACATGATCGTGATACTGCTAGAGACAAGGGTCAGGGTAAATGCGGGTACTTTGAAATACGTTTTAGGCAGGTATAAAAGCTTGTTCCATGGATCATCCAAATTCGATCATAATTTCTCCTTGCACAACTATAAAGTAAGTTTGTCTCACAGATACCGTTAGTGGATTTTCACAACATTTCGCTCCGTTAGAATTTTCGGGAAGTTATCCCAGTAGGCATTGAAGAATGCTCTACCCAATAAACAATGTTCATCAAACAGTTCTACAAAGTGTAATGTTGGTCTCTAACTGGGTGTTTCCAGAAGCGTCAAGAAATCTAGTCTCCCTGTCACCCTGTAGATCAAAACTCCAACTAGTTCTAATAGAGATCTTGTCGGTTTTTTCATCATTTTTTAAACAAAACTCCGAATTTTATTGCTATTGTTGTTATCTAATCCAATCGTAATTGAGCGTTCATGAATTCACAATATTATATCTATGGTCATCCGGTATGTTAGGATTTCTTTTTACTAAAGACACGAGGCCTGAAATTTTGTGGTGAGGGGACTAGTCGATTACATCGGTCTCAGTGTTTCACTGGAACTTAATTTATCCAACCCGAAAGTTATGAACTGCAACAGCAGCAGCAGCAGCAGCAGCAGCAGTAGTAGTAGTAGTAGTAGTAGTAGTAGTAGTAGCACCGGTGGTGGTAGTAGGAGAACATTTTAGATGATGATAGAGAAGAAAATCAAGTGGAATCCATTGGTGAAGATGTCTGGCGAAAGGAGAGTGTGGAACAATGATACTGGCAATGAAGACGGAAAATGGTAAATGATAGAAGTGTAACAAGAGAAAATATGCAAGAATTGATGGAGAAATATTGAGGAGAAGGGAAAGAACACGTACTTTTTATTTTGAATTGAAATAAAAACTGAACTAAACAAGGTCCCAAATGAAGGAGGAGAATTAGCTCATCCATTGATTTTGATCTTCATAATTTTTTTTTTTTTTTTTTTTTTTTTTAGTTATTAAGGGCTTCCTTGAGCAATTTATTCCAGCCAGCTTCCGGGTGACATGATGATAAATTAGTCTTCTAATTCCGAAAAGTACAAATATCATAACGGATATTATTAATCTTCAGCTCTCCTAATTCCTCTTGGATTAATTAATAGGTCTCAGTTGTTGACTTAATTTGGTTGCTGTTCAGACATGCTAATTACAGTTGCTATTCGATAAAGAAACCAAATAATGAACGTAGTGCTCGTGTTACTTATTTCTAATCCGCTGATGCGAAACCAATGTCAGAATAATCAGGTATCTTTTTTAGAAATCAACTTTAATTTGATCGATTTCAGTGTTTGGGCCACGGCAAGCCTGAATGATCAGTTCACCTTGTAGCCTTACTATTTCTTACTTCAGTTTTTTTTCTTTTTAAATATATTTGTTATTACTCTCAGTATTATAATTTCCTTTCAGATTTTCTTGTTTCCTAACAAAAACCTTCTGTTAGTTGTGAGCTTTCCCTTCTGAAACATTCTTAGATTTAATTTTATTCTATTCTTCGACTCATTTTCTCTTATAAAATATTTCATTACAGTATCCCACTCTACTTTCCTTCTTTAGTCTCCTCTTCATCTACTTTCATTCTATCTCTATGTATGTATCTCTATAACTTTCTCATTATATCAAGTCCTCTGGAGTTTTCTCTTTCATTCCCCTTTTTCTTCGTCACGTAATTAACTCTCTTTTTCTCTCTTCCTGTTTCTTTATCTTTATTTGTCTGTCTATCTATTTGCCTATGTGCCTTTCTGTTTGTCTGTCGGTCAGTCTGTCACTATCTCTCTCCCCTCTCTCTCCCCTCTCTCTCCCCTTTCTCTCTCCTCTGTCTCTCTCTGTCTCTCTCTGTCTCTCTCTCTCTCTCTCTCTCCTTCTCTTACTAATTTCTCTTTATATTCTTTCTCTCTATAGTCATTCTTTACTTCTTCCTGGCATTGATAACTTATCTAAAATAAGACTTCAGCAAAATCTAAACCTAAATTGTCAAACTGCTATGATTTCTGTCACGTTACTAGGGCAAATTCATTTAGCAAGCCCAGCGGCATTATTGCTCAAACTAGGAATGACGCCGCCTGATTCAAAATCTCACCATTTGAGGCCAGCGATAAATGCTTGGAATACTAAATATATGAGCCACATTTGTGCGTCTACCGGGATTAGCAGTTCATGTTTCGCCTCCATTCAGAGCGCAGCATTCGAAATGGAATTCCAAACAATGAACAGGTACCCTCGGCGGCTGAATTTTGCGTAGGCAGATATAAATGAAATGAGCTTCGAGTTACTTAATTGGCTAACATTTAGCAGTCACCATTCCCAAATGAATGTGACAAATTCGAAATGGATATCAGAATGAATTTCCCATTGTTATTTTTGTGTGAAATTTTATCATCAGAACAATTTGATATATAAACTTTCACTGGATAAGAGAACCATCAGAAGCACAAGATTTACTTATTCCTGACTAAACTTCATTATTTTGTATATTTTACCCTAAAACATTTTTGGAAAGAGATTTTAAACTACAGGACATAAAATAATGTAACTTGAATTTGATGACTATTCTGCCGGCGGCGAGCTGTCAGAATCGTTAGCAGGTCGGGCAGAATGATTACCGTCATTTAGTCCGTCTTTACGTTTTGAGTTCAAATTCCACCGAGGTTGATTTTTTTTCTTTCACCCTTTCGGGGTCGATAAAATAAGTACCAGTGATACATTGGAGTCGATAAAATCGACTTACCTCCCTTCCATGAGCTTGCTGGTTTTGTGCTAAAATTTGAACCCAATGTTATAACGATTCTTTTTTTTTTACCGATTTCTCTATCAGGTGATATTTTTAGCAAGGATAAGAAGTGCAAATTGTTTCAGAGAAATCGACTTGTAGTCGTTGATAATGTAACAGTAATCCGAACCAACTTAATTGGAGGTTATTGGTGGTTTGCATTCTATAAGCATGACGGCATGAAAAATTAATTTTTCTGCATCAATGTTGATATTAAATAGAGTATAAATAGGAAGATGCGGATGTAAACTCAATGAATGGCAAATAATCACCATCTTCTAGGAGTGAAATTTTTGAAAAGTATTACCAAGCGATGCGAGTTCGGGTTTCACTTAAAATAGCTAAATTTGTTTTTTTGTTGATTGGGTTCTTAATTCCAGTTCCCCTTGTTTACATTCAATCTAAGGAAATGCAGTAAAGGAGATAATATATAGATTTGGAAAGATATATGCTAGTGTAATATGCAGCTGATGCGGCGTAATGGAACACTGCTAACAAATCTGCCTGATACATAATTAAATTAAGAATATTCTCAAATATCGTTTTATCTGTTTAGGTTACAGTTACAAGTCTGTAATGTGATGGTATCAATTTACCTAATTAATACTATGGTAAGGTAAAGTTTATGGAAACTAGTTCTACTGTATCGTTTATAATTTTGCAAACCAAATCAAGTAGCTGTAGAAGATTGACTTTCATTGGTGACAGTTTAGTATGATTGTTACTGAGGTCGGCTGATGTATTTCTGTATCTCAAGAGAGATAAATTAGTGTTTTGCCAGAAATAAATGACCTTATGCTTCTCGTCTCTCGAGTAAAAATTAAGTTTTCGTGAGTGAAAAGTTTCCATGCTTAAATGTCACACGATTTCGAATTATCAGATGATTCGTTTAAATCTGTTGACTATGGCTTTCTATGAGGCACAGGAGAGAGTTGCTTAGTTCCATCGCTTCTAATTTGTCAATAAATCAACCTGTAAAAAGAAAAGTATCAGATATGTTTATATATCATCAAGTAATATCAAAATTTCATGATTAAAAAATTTTTTTAAATGTTAATCGAATGAGAGAGAAAGAAAGTAGATGTTCCTATTCACATCATAAAAGTAACATCTTTCTCATTTCTCTGTTTACTTTATCGACGCGTACACTAACAAAACAACACTTCCGGAAATAATACGAAAGGTCAAGGTTATAAGACAAATATTACAATTGTTTCTTTTCATAAAGGCGTTAGACGAAAATGATGCCATATTCTAAAAGCTGCAAGTCTTTTTGTCAGACACTGCAGATCCTATACATATATATATATATATATATATATATATATATATATATATATATAATCCCCCCACCCATCAAAAGAAGAAACGTGACAAGAGAAGCACAACAACGGGAGGGCGTGCTACTTGCAAAGTATTAATAAGACGCTCAGAGAAGGAACGAAAGGGTGTTTTACGTTTGGAGCAAAGCTCTTCTTCAGAAACACGACAGACGAAAGTCCAGGAGAAAAGGAAGACGGAGGAAATATATATACATATATATATATATATATATATATATATATATATATATATATATATATATATATATATATATATATATATATATATATATATATATATACATACATACATAAACATATTCATTAAAAAGACAAGTAATTTTTTTAAAGAGAACTGTGTTTATACTGTATGCATGAGATTTCTCAGACGTATCTAAACAAAACTTTTGCTAACACTTTATATTTCATGTTTAATTATTAATCGATTTGTTAGGCGGCGAGCTGGCAGAATCGTTAGCACGCCGGCTCAAATGCTTAGCGGTATTTCGTCTGTCTTTATGTTCTGAGTTCAAATCCCTTCGGCGTCGATAAATTAAGTACCAGTTGCGTACTGAGGTCGATTTAATCGATTCTCCACCACCCAAATTTCAGGTCTTGCGCCTATAGTAGAAAGGATTGTTTATCTAGTTATAAAATACATAAAAACCATTTTTCCATTTTCCTTGGCCTACATTATCCATAGCGTTTTTAGCAATAACTATCAAAACCCTGTCCTGGTACCTAGTTTATACTTCAATCCGGTTTACTAAGTGAGAGAGTACAGTTTTATATTTAAGAGATGAGGAATAATAATAATAATAATAATAATAATAACGCGCTAGACTGTCATTATGTACCCATACAAAGAACGGCCCCACGTGGACTATGTTGACACCAGTAAGAAACAATTACGAACTTTTCTTTTGATTACGTTATTTTAAATATGTACAAAGATGTAGAGGTGGAATCTTGATATTCAGTATTGAAATAATTCTGATGAGGTGTGCGGACTATACCGAACTAGCAAGGTGTCTCAATTCAAGTACCTAATCCAACTGTATGTTAATTATATTTTGTATATATATATATATATATATATATATATATATATATATGTATGTATGTATGTATGTATGTATGTATGTATATGCATATATATATATATATATATATATATATATATATATGTTATAGATACATAGATAGATAGATAGATAGATAGATAGATAGATAGATAGGAAGGTAGGAAAAGCAGATGAGTTATTGAATTACTCGATATGTGTGTGTGTGTGTGTGTGTATGAGTGTGAGGGTGTTTGTGTGTGTGTCGGCGTATATGTAGATGTTTACTGGAGCAAGGAAATAGTTCCATGAATAGAAAGGGTGAAACTGAAAGACTGATTCAAAGGAAAGCGGGAAAGAGGAAAGAAGGAGATGCAGATAGATAGAAACCACATATTCACAATCATGTACAAACATATACATATATAGATGCTAGAGAGCGTAACAGAGATGAAGATATGCATGCCAAATGGTATATACAGGATGTGCAGACGGAGAGAAGTTCGTGGTTCTGCACACATACCTACATGCATACATACATACATACATACATACATACGTACATACATACATACATACGTACATGTATTCACATATATGTGTGTGCGTGTGTGTGTGAGT
The DNA here is from genome assembly GCF_046866305.1 of Octopus bimaculoides. Lineage (NCBI taxonomy): Eukaryota > Metazoa > Mollusca > Cephalopoda > Octopoda > Octopodidae > Octopus > Octopus bimaculoides. The sequence goes on from NC_142935.1 coordinate 97,735,204, forward strand.
GTGCATGTGTATATATATATGCATGTATGTATAT
>NC_142935.1:97740237-97755237 GCF_046866305.1 Octopus bimaculoides
CAGCCAATATTCTCTTATATCTTTCTTTTTCTTCGGCTATCGCCTTCTTATTGTCTCTGCTTCTCTCCGTGAATGTAGCGTCTTAGTTTTTAAAAGTCTTCTGTTTTTTGTTTGACACTTTTTGCCTCTTATCTCTCTTTCTCTATCTCTCTCTCTCTCTCTCTCTCTCTCTCTCTCTCTCTCACACACACACACACACACACACACACGCATACACACACCTCTCTGAGTGTATGTGTGTCTGTCTGTGTGTGTGTGTGTGTGTGTGTGTACACATGTCTATACAAGAAAACAATTATTAAGCAAAGGGATGAGAAGATGCCTTCTGATTTTTATTGGTGCATGTGGTGAGTGGGTCGTTGTGAAACATATTAATGCATCTATACATGTGTATATAATATGATTGCCCACCACTACAGAGCTAATATATGTTTCTGTTAAGTAAAGAAACAGGAATTTAAGTCTCTGCAAAGTGTTATTGCAAAGTGTATAAAGCGAAGACATATTCCTCACCACACTCACATTTATACTACTATTACTACTGCTACTACTACTACTACTACTACTACTACTACTACTACTACTACTACTACTACTACTACTACTACTGTTGCTGATGCTGATTATGATGATACTTCGATTACCATTTCACCACCATCACAAACAAGACCACCACCACCTCCCTTCTGCTGTTGCTACTGATGTCATGTTTGTTTTTCAAACTGTTTTGGACTACATTTGGAAATGAGTTAGTAAGTGACGATTTGAGGGAGAATTAGCTGCTACATCTAACAAGACGTTCGCTGTAAATCAACGAGGGTCTTATGTGATGTGCCGATCAGAGGTCAGCGAAGAGGAATGCAGCAAGCTTTAAGTCTCAATTAGATTACCGAACAGACCTGTGATAGTTTGCAACGTGTAGTCGATAGGTCGATTCTATCTTAGGAATCTATTTTCAATGAAATGGACTCAACCATTTCATACAGAATATCCTGAACACAGAAACAACTCAGTGTCGGTGAGTGGATATTATTCTCGCCAAAACGGCGAGTTGACACAATCGTTAGCTCGCTGGGCGAAATGTTTAGCGGTATTTCGTTTGTTTTTTACGCTCTGAGTTCAAATTCCCGACTTTGCTTTTCATCCTTTTGTGGTCGATAAATTAAGTACCAGTTGCGTACTGGCGTCGATCTAATCGACTGGCTGCTCACTCAGATTTCCGGCCTTGTGCCAAGAGTACGATGGATAATATTCTCGCCGAAATTTACAGCTGATGCTTCGCTGATTCGGTCATCATATTCTTCTTTTTGTTGATATCTACAAAATATAAAAAAGGACACGAGGTCACGAAGATGTACAAAAGGCTTAAGTTCTATTAAATCGGAAGTCAAGCCTTGCTGTGTGATGAAGACATATGTAAACATTCAGGTCTTCGCTTCACCTCATTGCGTGAAACTTTAAGTTTGGTTAACAATCAATTGTTACACTAGATCATAATAGAGTCAATAATATTTTCGCAAGTATTTTCTCCTGAATTATTTGCTCCGTATATGTATATATATATATATATATATATATATATATATATATATATATATATAAATGTATATGAATATGTATATAAGCTTATACACACCTATACCTATACATATTATATATTTATATTCAGGTGTTATTATGACAGACAGACAGACATACAGATAGATAGATATATAGATAAATAGATAAACAGACAGACAGACAGGAACATACATACATACATACATACATAGACAGACAGAAATATAAATAGATAGATGGAGAGATAGATAGAAATATAGATAGATAGATAGACAGAGAGACTGACAGACAGACATTCATAGAGAGAGAGGGAGAGAGACTTACACGTCGTGTTTCCGGACAGTTTTCGTCTACCGAATTCACTCGCATACAATTCGTGTTAGTTGGCCGGAAGTTTTGGTTGAAGAAATTTGCCCAATTTCCCGCGCATTGGGGCTGAAACTGAAACAGCGAGGATACAACGGGGATACAACGACGGGGATTTATTTTAACCATAGGCTTCTCTTTATTAATATTATCATGGGTGCATATATGTAAATGTGAGTATATATGTATGTGTGTGTCGATATTTATTTATATGTACCGTTACTTATTTGCCTATGTTCGCTTATGTTGCGCTGGTTAAAATTTAACATACGTTCCTATTTGATTTCATCATCATCATCATCATCATCATCATCAACGTCATCATCATAACCATCATCATCATCATTATTTATTTATCCGTTTATTTATTTTTTACTACGGTAAAATCTAACAGTTTTCAATTTCCTTTATTATCTTTATTAACAGATATTGGGCGCTGGTTAAAAACAAATATAAATTTTCTTCTTTCATTGATTTATTTAGCGAAGAACTAGTTCTGTCTGTTTATTTTTTCTTCTTCTTTATGTTACTGAATGCATAATTGATGTCTGCAAAGTTTTTAAATGTTATTTCGTGTTCTTCTTTCAATTTCGCTGCTCTTAGTTTGAAATCGAAAATATAAAATTTTTAGCAAAAATATGAAAAATATGCATCGTAAATAAGGTTAAGTAGTCGAATGTGTAAATTTGTTTCTGTATGAATGTGTATGCGTGTGTATGTGTGCCTAGTAGTGCACATATCTATGTACATATGCATGTACGTATCTGTGTGTGTGTGTGTGTGTGTGTGTGTGTGTGTGTGTGCATATAACATGTTCCTACACATACATATATACATACATACATACATACATACATATATACATATATATATATATATATATATATATATATATATATATATATACATTGATTTGTGCGTATGTATGTAGGTATATACATGTATAAACATGTGTATATATCTCTATATGATACTTTTGTATCTGTGTGTATTATATGTGGAATTGGATGTGTGAGAGGAAGAGATAGGAGAGAAGGAAAGAGATAAGAAAGAATGCAAGAAAGAAAAAAGAGAAAACTGATGTTTTGCCGAAGTTCCATCTCCTTGCGTTTCTAACTGCAAACAGTATATATTTGTGAGCGAGTGTGTGTATATATGTATGTAGAATCGGATGAATGAATGTGTACAACACGTGTATGTAAGTATTAAAATGTAAAAGCGGGACAAATTTACGAAAAAAAGTTTAGTTGTTTGTTTGTTTTGCTTTAATTTAATTTTTATTTTATTTATTTATTTATTTTTTATTATGAAATTGTGAAAAGAAGAAAATTAATGAAAGCAAACTGGAAATTCTGGCACAAGGAAACATAACGTATGGTCGAATATTTGAATGAGGTATAAAATTGCCTCTGGCACTAAGCGACGAAATACGAAACTATTGTTGCTCATCTATCTCGGATTTGGTTTTTACAAGAGAGAAAGGTTGAAGTTAGAGATGGCGCAATGTGCTTGACGGTAGATGTGGGGTGTTGCTGGCTTGGAGTACACACAGGAATAAATAAATAATAAATGATTAATAAACGTCAAAACAATATTTTTTTTTCATTTTGTGTGTATGTGTGTGCGTGTGATTTTCTGCTGTTGTTGTTGTTATTGCAAGTTTAGTTCTTTGATTTCTATTGCCTTACTTTAAACAGTTCTTTACAAGTAATTTCTGTCAACGGTGGGGGAAATTAAAGTTGGAAAAGAACGGCGTTAATAAAATAAAAGAAAAGAAACGAATTCGAACAAAAACGGCAAGTAACAAATTGAAAGTAAGTATAACGTAAATATCAAAATAAAAACAAGACCAAAGAGAATCTACTAAAAAAAAAAAAAAAAAAGATTATTTCGCATGTAGATTCGAATGGAACGTCTTGTTGTAGTTTGTTTAAATCTCTGTTTAGCTCGAGGTTGTAAAATTCTAAATGAGCTGAAAATTTGAAGAAATATATAGCAAACATAGAGGAGAAATTGAATTTAATTTATCTCCAGCTGGGGAGGACTATTTAATCAGTTCGGCCTGTTGGCAAGTCATTTAATCACATTTCCTACATTGTATATTGGCGAATAATCAGCCAGCAAGTGATGGGGGATAGAGAGAGGTACTGGCCGGACTTGCTGATCACAGTAATTCATTAATGATAGAAAATCTTATGTTTTTCTTAACTTTTTAAAAGTACTTTATTTTTTATTCGAAGTGAATCCGTGGAGGTTGGGCTCTGATATTAAATAGTTTAGGCCCTCGAAAACTGGTGGATAGAAAGGCGTATGTGCCTGGGATCTTCAGACTGAGTAGCTGCTGATGACAAGTTTGTCTCAGTGTGTGTGTGTGTGTGTGTGTGTGTGTGTGTGTGTGTGTGTGTGTGTGTGTGTGTGTGTGTGCGTGTACGCATGCGTGCATGTGTGCGCGTGCACGTGTGTGTGCGAACATGCTTGTATTTGTATGAGTTCCAGTAGCTGTATATATGCAGTGGTCAATGTGTAGATCGATTAGATATGTTTCCAATTCTATCGACTGTGACATGATCCTAACCAGGAGCAGTGATCCGAGGAGTCAATATCCTTAGAAAAGATTTCATTCTTCTTTTCCTTCAAAACGTTCTCAAGACCCAAACTGCAAAGTACCTTCACGGATTTGCACTTTTAGTTATCTATCCATTTATCTATTATCCGTTCCATATTTTGAAGATCTTGACACACCCATACATACAACCCCCCCCCCCACACACACACACAGACACACCGTACACTAGCATATGCACGCATCTATATATGTTGTTGTTGTTGGCACTCCGTCGCTTACGACGTCGAGGGTTCCAGTTGATCCGATCAACGGAACAGCCTGCTCGTGAAATTAACGTGCAAGTGGCTGAGCACTCCACAGACACGTGTACCCTTAACGTAGTTCTCGGGGATATTCAGTGTGACACAGTGTGACAAGGCTGACCCTCTGAATTACAGGCACAACAGAAACAGGAAGTAAGAGTGAGAGAAAGTTGTGGTGAAAGAGTACAGCAGGGTTCGCCACCATCCCTTGCCGGAGCCTCGTGGAGCTTTAGGTGTTTTCGCTCAATAAACACTCACAACGCCCGGTCTGGGAATCGAAACCGCGATCCTATGACCGCGAGTTCGCTGTCCTAACCACTGGGCCATTGTGCCTCCACTGTATATATGTAGACAGTTAAGAATTCACTTAGTTTTCTCTCAAAGCTCGTGTCAAATCAATCGTATTTCAGCAAACTTTCTCATTGGTGAATGGAATAGACCCTTACTTCTGAGCCTATGAAACCCTAAGAGCCGTCTAAAGCATAAATTGGTTAACTAGAAATATTAATTCATTGATTGCTCCTGTTATTTTAACAAAGGAAATTGCTGACAATATCTTCATAGTTTCGGCAGTCTGACTAAAAGTTTTCATCTCTTATTCATTTCACATCATCGAAGCAAAAATAACCACGAGGGTTACAGTATCATTTTAATGTAAAACATGATGAACCTGATTCAACTGTACAGATACCACTGCTGCTTATGTTATCCATATTGGTTTCAAATGTTGGCACAAGACCGACAATTTCAGGGAAGGGGTGAGTTGATTATATCGACCCCAGTGTTTACCTAGAACTTATTTTCTCGACGCGAAAGAATAAAAGACAAAGTCAACCTCGGTGGCATTTGAACTCAGAACATAAAAATAGGGGAAACGCCGCTATGCATTTTATCCAGCATGTCAACGGTTCTGCCAGCTAACCGCCTTTATTTACTTATTGGGAGGAAGATGGAGTCGCATGGCTTAGTGGTTAGAGTGTTGGACTCATGACCGTAAGATTATGATTTCGGTTCGTGGACCCGGTGGGGCACTGTGTTCTTGAACAAAACACTTCATTTCACGCTACTCCAGTCCACTCAACCAGCAAAATTGAGTATTCCTATGACGGATCGGTGTCCCGTCCAGGAGGGGAAGATATACGCCAATAAAACCAGGAAACGGGCCCTTATGAGCCTGGCATGGCTCGAGAAGGAATCGTTTGTCTATTTATATTTTTTATATTAGAAGGAAGGGCTACCATTAAGTAACAACAGATCACGGGAAAGACAGGAGCCAAACTGAGCATTGTGCCAGTGTCCTAGTCGTTAAGCATTCAACTTTCTCTACATTTATTTCTTACGTCTAAAAAGCATTTAAATTAGTCACTCGCAAACATATTGATTTCTGACATAAGCTATGAATAATCGATTTAATTGACAAGCGTTTCGCTGGTTCTTATTTTCTAGAATTATGAAAGGTGAAGGTAATATTGACTTTATCCGAATTAAAACCATAAGCACAACTACATATAGCATACCTTGTCCATCGCTTTTCAAAATCTCTGAATCCATCGTCCGGAAACCCGTAATATATTGATCTCAAATTTTGGCACAAGGCCAGCAATTTCGGGGTGAGGGTAGTGGGCAAGTGGATTACATCGACTCCAGTGCTCAGATGATACTTTTATCGAACTTGAATGGATAGAAAGCAAAGTGGATCTCGGCGGAATTTAAACTCAGAACGCAAACACAGACGAGACGCCGCTAGGCATTTTGTCCAATGTGGTGACTATTCAGACAGTGCGTCGCTTTCAAATCCAAAATAATATTCGTTTCAAATTTTGACACAAGGCTAGAAATTTCAGGGAAGGGCTTAGGTCGGCTACATCGACACTAGTCTTCCACTGGTACTTATTTTATGGACCTTGAAGGATGTAATGCAAAGTCGACCTCCGCAGAATTTGCACTTAGAACGTAAAAACGGACGAAATGCCGCTAAGCATTTTGCATGGCGTGACAAATATTGTATTAGTCCACCACCTGGAAATCCAGAATAAAATTAAGATGCTATCGACCTGGGCACATACACATGTATAAAATAGTAGAGAATTTCGAATCGAAAGCAGGAACTAATATATGTGTGTATATATATACACTTGTTTCCCTATGGCCTTATTGTAAGTTATAAATATTACATAACATATTATTAAAGTGCGTTAGTTCTGTGATAGTAAATTGGATTTCTGACGCATTTCAAATATGTTTTGCTTCTAGTTCGTCCTATAATTTGTTTTAGTTTCCCGCTTGCTCACTAATTATGTACAAATTAACAACGGAAAATTAAATACAGAAATATCAATCATACTTAAAACATGTTCTTCTAATATTTCATTTTCTGTTTTCAAGTATCAACAATAAGAGCGTCCATTATTTATGAACTTAGTGAACAAATTACGTGGGAAATATATTTATTTGGTCTAAGAGAAGTCATTCGCGAAAAATAAGAGAAACGAATGCAAATTATTTTAGGCAGAGACTTTTATTGAGGAGGATGGCCAAATCAGTAATATACTAGGGTAGCGGACGATGGGGTCAGGACTTCGGACTTGTTTCTGTCGCCAAATCACATAACTTTCTGACTGACTGGTTTTTGATTCATCAGCTGCGCATACGGAGAGGTGAAAGAGCGAAGGAAAAAATACCGTGAGATATATATTCTGGCTCTTACTTATCGACTCGAATTCCTTTGCAGGTAACTTTGCTTTTCAAGAGTGTAAATTGACAATGTAACAAATATTGTGGTTCTTTGTACTTAGATGTCATGAGAAATATTCTTAATCTTTCGCCCATTTTCCACCAAAGCATCTGGTTATTACATGTCTTTAGCTAAGTTCAGTCTAGCTCGTGTACTTGTTTCAAAGTTTGACACCAGGCCAGCAGTTTTGAGGGGAGGGGTATGTCGATTGAATCACCGCATTTCCATTGATCAATTGGTTCTTATTTTATCGTTCCTGAAAGGTTGAAAAGCAAAGTCGATCTCGATGGAATTTGCTGAAGACTAGACATACCGAAGAAAGAGAAGAAATACCGATGGAAGTGTTTTTATGACTTGCTCTGTGTTCCAACGCCATCAGAGGTTGGACATTGGCGGACCAGCAGTAGAAAACGTAAACAAACAGAATGACTAGAAAGAAGTATTAAAACTTCTGGGGAAATTAAAATCTCAAAAAAAAAGGGTGTGGTGTTGATGAAAAACAAAGGATAAAATTAAATAAACAATTTGCACTTCCTACAGAATCTCAAAAGGGGAGATGATATGGCGTGGATCATGATAGCCACTATGAGACTATCCGAACTCGTATAAGTAGGAGAGTGTTTGACTGAGAGGGACAGATGAGAAATCGCAGGAAGTCGAAAGATGTCGTTAGTGAGTTCATAAAATCGCAGAAAATTGTTGGGAAGTTGTTATAGTTCGTTGAGAGTTGTTTCGGATTGCTTACATTTGTTGGCAGAGTATTTGGGAATGCATCAAATGGAGGCAGATCTATAGTACCCGTTCCATGGTACTATATATCTGTATTAATTCGTGACACTAAGGTGACATATACAGAAACCACGTTAGAACAGTATTAAATAACACAAACATAATCAATAAATGGTAACTGATAGAAATCCTTCCTCAGCGGTGGTTCGATTGGTAGATGCGCATTTCTGCCTTTTTGTTGCACATAACGACACATTATTCTGCTTGGTGGCTAATTGCAGCATCAGTAATTTTGCAATCACTATGTTTCCATATCAGTGCTGACGGATTTTGTCTTAGCAAGCGGTTGCCAGAAGTTACATGCAGCTGACGATGCTGAGAAGGCAGAAATGTGTATCTAGCATTACCGACACAACTGTTGGATGATATTCGTCTGATATTGATGTGATTGTATTCTTTAAAACACTAAGTATTATGTGCAGATGTGTTTGTGTGTCTCTTTCTCTTTCCGTATATTATATATATATATATACAGAGAGAGAGAGAGAGAGAGAGAGAGAGAGAGAGAGAGCGAGAGAGAGAGAGAGAGAGATGTATGTATGTATGTATACGTAGACAAAAGCGTAAATATCTGCCTCACGGTGGGATTTCGAAATCGATGCGTCGAACAAAGTACCCCGTCGTATTTATTTACTTCATGATTACGCCCCTTTAATGCAAAGTCAGGTTTTTGAATATATCGAGAGTCCAAAGCCCTTTGAAGCATTGCTTCAATATACCCGAAATGCAATCTCTGAAACTGTTATACATACATACATACATACATACATACATACATACATACATACATAAATACATACATACATACATACATACATACATACATACATACACACATATGTATGTATGTGGGTGTGTGTGTGTATGTGCATAAAAGTGATTACACAAATGCATGTCTGTGTATTTGGATATTTACTTGTGTGTGTGTGTGTGTGTGTCCAAAGATTATGGATAGACTGGTAGATAAATATGGAGTTAAAGCAATACTCCTATATTGTAAAAGCGTTAATATATGACAAAAAAAAAAGAGATGGAAAATTAAAACAATGAAATACAAGGTCAAAGTTTAATTTCAACGAAACATCTATGCTTTCTTTTGCGCGATCAGTCGTTTTACTTAAAGAAATGTTCTACCGCGCGTTGTCAACTAAAATCAAGTCGGCTATTGTGACATCAATTAACATTTCAGGGATGTTTAAACTCTGAAATGTTAATTTTATGTTTTGTTTTTTACATCTTTTTCCCCCATGGAGATCATAATTCCCTATTTTAGATAGAACTTAGTTGTTACTGTAAGCAATGAATACAAAGAATATTAAAAAAAGAAAAGCTCTCATCAACTGGAATATCATACACACACACACCTACACACACGCACGCACGCACACACACGGACACATACACACATATATATATATATATATGTATATATATATATATAAATAAATAATTATATGTGTGTGTATATACATGCATACATATATATATATATATATATATATATATATATATATATACTTAAATTTTCTTTTGTTCCGTGCTTTCATCTCGCTGCCATTTTTGCATAAAAATGGAGATCAGTGACGTTATGTCGTGATCCATACTGACAGACACTAAGCATCCTGTGTTTGATGTGTCTATGGTTTCTTTTGAGAATCCTCACCAAATTATTCCCAAGACACAGCATAGTCTTTTCTCTGCGACAATGTGTAATTTATTTATTTGTTTATTTATTCTATTTTTCGCTCGTTTTATTTACTCGTCCGTTTCTTAAACTATTCTCTTATTCTCTTGTTTTCCCCTCTTTTTTTCTTTTTATTTGCTTTTATTGTTGTCGTTCCTTTTTTTTTTTTTTACATCGTTCTTTTCCTCCTATACTTCCATCTTTTTCTTTCGCAATTTCTTTATTTCGACTACTATTTTTATTCTGTAGGAGGAAGCTTTAATTTCCCATGTGGCTGAATTTCTGAACTAAGTATCCGTCCCATTAACCGTTTCTCTGTGAGTAAAACATTAGGGTGCGTGTTGTAACAAGTCTCCAGAGAGCACAAGTGTCTAATACTACACACACGCCTTTCGAGTACGTGAATAAAACAAAAGGGAAAACAGAATGGAAAATAAATTTGAAACCAGGGGGAGACAATAATAAACTGACATGAACTATGACCGCTTCTTTCAAAAGAAACGTTGTGAGTATTTTTTTTTTTTTCCTTTAGTACTAGGAATAAAGAATGTGTTCAGACTAACAAACTATTGCAACGAGACTGTTTATAAAGTGGTTCTTGGCATTCCATATTAATTTGGATACCCATGAGATAATATTCTCGTCGAACTTTATACATTTCCCTACTGACAATAACATAGTACTTCATAGAATAATTAATGTTAATTATAATATTTCTTTAATTGAAGTCCAGCATATTACTGGTGTTCAGTTTAGTTAACTTTACACGGATAAAAGGTAACAGTGATTCTGCCAGCTTTGTAGATGGGGGGGGGGCCGATAGAAATAGGGTATAATGCTAGCAGAGGTGTAGAGAATAGAGGAGACGAACTTATACGTCTTTACCGACTGAAACTATACAAGAATCATAGGAAGACGTTAATGGTGCAGAAGACAGGAGAGCGTCTTTCAGGAAGCTTCACAAGAATTTAGGCAGCAGATACCGAAGATTTTGTCTTTTTGCTATAATCGAGAAATTCCTCACAAGAGTATTACTCAACAAACTGAATGGAAAATATCTTACTTGTATTGCATAAAATTCAAAATCCGATTCCAGAAGGGAAGAAGCATTGTATACACGCACGCACACACACATGCACATACACACACATACATGCACATATATACATACATAAATATATATATATATATATATATATATATATATATATATATATATATATATATATATATATATATATATACATATATATACACAAAGAGAGTGAGAGAGAGATACCTATACATACAAACGTATATATATATATATATATATATATATATATATATATATATATATATATATATATGTGTGTGTGTGTGTGTGTGTGTGTGTGTGTATACGTATGTATATATAGATTTATGTGTATATATACATGTATGCATGTAAGTGCGTATGCATATATACATGTGTGTATGAGTATGTGTGTGTGTGCGCTATGTGTTCTTTACTCCATTATTTTTGGGGGGTTTTCTCTACTTGTCTATTTTTTTCTTTCTTCCAGAAGAGTGCATACTCGAAACGTAAAACGCTTTTCCTTCTATTCCTTATACAAATGATAATGTAGTACTAGAAAAACTACAGTATTGGGATAAATGTATTTACAAAGACAATTACAGTTACAAGATCAAGGCTTATAGATAGATAGATAGATAGATAGATAGATAGATAGATAGATAGATAGATAGATAGATAGACACAAACATACACGCATATACATGTATGAATGTGAGTATCCGTGTCATAACTGTAGCTATCAATATAATGTATACATAATGATGTACGAGGAAATTGTATGAAACATGCTCAATATGCATGTTTTGAGCCTGGTTATGAGAAATAGTAAACTTCGAAGTAACTAACCGGGACACTCTCATTGTTGAAATTTTTGTGGTTTATCTCCGGCTTATGTTCTCACCGGGGCTCTAAATATATGTTTACTATAAATATTAGGTATTATTTCCATGTGTGTGTTACGCGTGTGTGTTTGTTTGTGTGTGTGTTTGTTTGTGTGTGTGTTTGTTTGTGTGTGTGTTTGTTTGTGTGTGTGTCTTTATATATATCTATCTATCTATATATATATATACATATATATATATATATATATATGTGTGTGTGTGTGTGTGTGTGTGTGTGTGTGTGTGTGTGTGTGTGTGTGTGTGTGTGTGTGTAGATATATGTATGTATATAAATGTGTTTGTGTGAATATATATGTATATATGTATATATATATATATATATGTACTTGTGCATATATGTATGCATATATAAATATATCTACACACACACACACACACACACACACACACACACACATATATATATATATATATATATATATACATATATTTTATACATATATACATGCACACACATATATACACATATATATATATGTGTATATATATACATATATTTTATACATATATACATACACACATATATATGTATATATATATATACTCTCTTATATATATATATATATATATATATATATATATATATATATATATGTGTGTGTGTGTGTGTGTGTGTGTGTGTGTGTGTGTGTGTGTGTGTGTGTGTGTGTGTATATATATATATATACAGACACACGCATACATATATAGATAGATATTGTTTGTGGATGGGAACTTCGTTTGGTCGCAATGTAAACTTTACTGTGTTAATTTCCTAAGATTTTCTCATAATCACTAGTTACCCGTAACTAGATCTTTACTCGCAAATCACATTTATGCTCTTATCTTTATTCCTCTACAATAAAATAATCCCCGCCACTCTCAAAGCTTTCTCTAATTTCCTTATATCTATTATTATTATTATTATTATTTCTTTTTTGTTCTGAGACGATTACTGCGCAAAGTTGTTAGAAAAGTCAACCACGACCAATGACAATAACATATTGCTTTGCATTTTGTCGCTTAAGCTATTCGTCCGGTCCTTTTTAAGCGAAATATGTTCTATCGATGATCCAACGGATAATTCCTATGGTCAGTCAAATATCTAAGTAAAACTATCTTCTTTCTCTTTCCCTCTCATTTTTCTCCACACCTCTCTCTCACTCTCTCTCCTTTCCCTAACTCCAACTAATATCGCCACTAGTGCATTCTAAATGATGTTGATGATTCCCAGCTGTGATACTAAAAGCCGACTTAAATTTGTTCTTAATGTCACGGTTGAATAGTACAGGGAAATGAGCTCACTATCATAAATCGTTACCGTATGTCATGAAGCTCACAGAGCGCTGGCCAATTCCGTGCAGCTCAGTCAGTTAGTGAAGCGCACGAAATAGTAGTAAGAAAGCTGACTAACTTATGATCTATGAAATTAATCTGACAGTAAAATGCAGAGTTGTAAATCACCTCTCGTAACCTGATTGTTAAAATATTTTGTCTCCTCTTTCATCTTAGTTGATCAATATAGCTGTAACCAGTGAAGCAACGTAACGGCCAGTTTTGAAGGCTTGGCTCTTTGGTTTTTCTCACTGATGACTTAATACAGAGAAAGAAGCTAAGAAGATTATACTGTCTAAGAATCCACAGCCCTAGCAGTAATAAAACAGAACAAAGACAAAGATTCTTCCCGACTGAAAATATATTTTTACAGATACTATCTAGAAATTTAAACTACACAATTTCAAATCATAACACGGCTAATTCTATAATAACAAAAAGATTAAGCACTACTTTACAGAGTGTAAACAAAAATCAGGTTTGGCGAAAGCAAGAGCTGTTATTGAGTTGATTATAGTGACAAGAGGTGTGGAAGAGAGGTGGATGAGAGAGAAACAGGAATTTATTTCCGAGTCTATTGAATCGCATTCTTTGTATTCTGAGATCAAATCACATTCAGAGAGAATTTACTTTCTATTTTCCGTACCTGATAAAATTAATACTAGTAATCAGTTTTATTAGCAATTTTACTCATGTAAAAATTTGGTTGCGTGTCATAGCAAAACGAAAACAAATACTATATCAAAAAGTTGAGCTCGCTTATATGACTGATATCCCATACAGACTGAATTAGCTGCTCAGTAGATCCATATTTATGCCATGAAATCAGTAATAAGTCCTTGCAATAAAATTAGTATCATTTTATTCCAATTTCTTTGCAAATATTAGTTTTATAACAGATATAGAGAAATTCAGTTAAATTGCATTGATTTCCTATCATAGGCAAAAGCCTCGGTTGTTTTGGTAGAGAGCCTGTAGTTGATTAAAACTACTTAACTAGTATTTATTTTATAGGTGGAAAGCAAAGTCCACCGCGATGTATTATGAACTCCTAACCTAAAGCTTTGTAACTACATAGCGTAAAGTAGGTTGTCGTTAGCGTGGCTGTGCGGTAAGAAACGTGCTTTCCAGCCACATAGTTCTGGGTTCAGTCCTACTGCGTGGCACATAAACACACTGCATGCATTAATGTCTCCGTAACATAGCGGTTCGGCAAAAAGAACCGATAGAATAAATGCAAGGCTTTTTAGAAATAAGCTTTAGGGTCGATTCACCCGACAAAAGCCTCTTCAAGGCGGTGGCCCAGTATGACCGTCGTCTACCGACTGAAACAAGTAAAAGAAACCAAAAGAAAGTTTTAAAAGAATAAATGCTGACGCCTTGTTAATGAGGTTCAGCATACAATTGCTAGCAATATAAAAGGATTTAATTGTAATTCTTACCAATTGTTAATGGTTCAAATCAATATTAGAAATAAGAGTTTGAGAGAGGCTAAAGGAACAGAGGTTCTACTCCTTAAGGAGAAGATCTTAATGATATGCAGTGATGAATGTATGGAAGATGCTGGAAGGTCCAGCTCCCGAATTTGGAATTTAAAGCTATAGTAAACACGGAACCTGACGGCGCTGCGTAGTATCAAAGATCCTGTCTTTTTCGTTTCGAATAAAGACCCGGTGCTGTCACATCTTGGGTTGCAAGAGTTCACAACTGTTCAACATTCTACCAA
>NC_142935.1:97757737-97772737 GCF_046866305.1 Octopus bimaculoides
ATTAGTAAAACAAAAAATTCCTTTGTGGTGTAGGCAGAACGTAGATAAAAGTATATATCAACATAACGCTGACAGTTTCAGAAAATTATGAAGTTATGTAACACAAGCGTGATGCTGCAAGAAGCGAGTCTACTCTTTAACGCCAGCGGATGAAAATAACGGACGTATTTTGATCATTGTAGACCTCGTCAGCGAAGCGCATTAAAAGCAGTTGACGAGACTCGTGTGTGTGTGTGTGTGTGTGTGTGTGTGTGTGTGTGTGTGTGTTTGTGCGCGCGCACACGCTCTCGTAGAGGAAGAGAAGAAAGAAAATGAGAAACTCTACGTACGTTTGTATGTGTATATAAATATGCATGGTTGTATGTATATAAATTTGGATATTATGCGTTGTAAGTGAGATTTTGGAATTGAATTTGTTATTCAAGAATGCAATTTTGAAACTTGTTGTTGGTTCGAATCTTAAAAATGATGGTGCCGAACCTAAAAGGGACTTAAAATCGAATAAGTCAGTCGATCCATTAGGCGGATGCGCGCACCATTGTTGGGGACCAGTGTGCTGTAAAGCCGCGGAGAGGAAGTCCCCGAAACGGTGCGTAATTTTTCCCGATGACACCTGAAATGTATTGGCGTCCGGTGTGCAGAGATCCCCACTGAATGCATTTGAACGAATAAACTGTTTCCTAGTCTCATTAAGGCCAGCCTGCATTCCTCGTGAAAGAAATCAATAAATAGCTTCAGAACTCATCTGTGTATTTAGTGGGGAATGACTGGAATTGTAACATAGTACTAAAACATAAAACTATATTTCTGCAAGAAACTCACTGGTGAATAATTTTTGCAATGTTGAATTGTGTAAGAGCAATGATAATTTTAATATCACTCGAAGGTAATGCTCATACATTAAAGCTGATTTACATATAAGGTTATAGGTATTACTGTTCAGAACAAAATTAAAGATAGAAATAATACATTTCTAAATCTCTCAGAGAAATTTATGCAGAAGCAGCACGATAAAGTGATAGTATGTTGTCAACTTAATGTGACAGTCCCATGAAAGGGAAGAATGCTACTATTATTTAGTCCTAAGAAACACCGTTTCCTGTTGGACTTGTCGCATTTCTTGTGTCCTTATGTTTTCAGAGTGAAGATAAGCACCTCCACCCAGCAACTGACGATGAGCAATGATTCTGAAACTTGTCTCTGGGTGCTGGCTTTGCTGGGTGGAGTTGCTTATCTTCACTTTCAAGGCATAAGAACATAGGAAATGTGTCAATTCCAACAGGAAACAGTGTTTCCAAGGGATAAATAACAGTAGCATTCTTACCTTTCATGGGAATGTCACATTAATTTGACAACATAGTCAGAATTAAAAATGTTAAATTTACAATTTACAATTTCTATCACAGATAAATGTTGGATATTATTACCTCGTGAAACAAATTGAAGTATTCATTCAACAAAGCCCTTGTTTTCAATCTGAAGTGGATATAACTTCTCATCATTCGGATTATTTATCTGGTTAGCGCAAAAATGAAATGAAATTTAAAATTAATATAATTGTAAAATAAATCTGAAAAAAGATTGCTGAAACAAACTTTGAATGAAATAACATCTTTATTCGATTGAAATGCTCTCAGTATTTGGTATTTATTATATTCACATTGGAATGATGAAAGGCAAGACGGGATTCTTGAAGTATTGAACTGAGAATGTAAAAGTTCGAAGCATTTATATATACAGAGATCGTTGTCCGATATTAAACTAGTTATGGCAATACCCTAACTCTGACTTAACATGAAACAAAAGTTGACAGGTTTTATTATCGCTCATGTGTAAAACATCTAAATGTTAAAGAAGGAATGTAATTCGTAAGCTTATACAACAGC
Source organism: Octopus bimaculoides (assembly GCF_046866305.1). Classification (NCBI taxonomy): domain Eukaryota; kingdom Metazoa; phylum Mollusca; class Cephalopoda; order Octopoda; family Octopodidae; genus Octopus; species Octopus bimaculoides. The sequence goes on from NC_142935.1 coordinate 97,759,624, forward strand.
GGAAAATACTTTTGTATTTAACTCGCTCATGACCTTTCACCCGAACACTGAATTTGAGATCACTAGTGAAAATATTCAACATCATTAACAAAAAATATAGTATGATAATCGAAAAATAATCGCTTTTCAGTTCCCTCCCAGAGGAGGTCCAACCTATAATTGATCGTATATATCAAAAGATATATAATGAGATGTTTTTTTTTTAAATTAATAATAGAAGTCCTCATATGTTATATTCATCTGAACAAAGTGTTGACATGAATATTTTCGCTGTACTTCAATGACGCTGCATAAATATTTGTATAAAAAATACACGCCACCAAAAAGTGAGGGAACCAAGATAAAGCTACATACAGAAGCAATGTTTATCTGCTAATATTCTGCGAGTAGATTTTTATATTTATCTGTCTAACGCAGCTATGTTACAGAGTTTAATGACGGACATTCTTTCATTAAAGCTAAGGAGAGTTGGGAGAACAAGACATATATATATATATATATATATATATATATATATATATATATATATATATAGATAGATAGATATGCAGGGCAGGGAATCATCAATTAGTAATAAAATTAATAATTAACGATTCTGCCGGGTAGCTCAGTATGAAAAAAACCTTTTTCGGTAAAATTTATAATTATAAATATATAGGGATTGACAGTAACCTGCTTCTCCAACATACTGAGAATTCAGAAATAGCAGTCAAAGAACTACTGATTTCAAAACTACAAATTATTACTCCAGATTGATAGCGATATTTTTGATACACACAGAACAAAAAACAATAGAGAAGAGTAAAAACCCTCGCCTTTAGTTAATTTAGTACAATTGTTTCACAGTTAAGAGTACATAATACTCTATTCTGATCTTCAGCTAAATATTCTAATAAATTTGTTAATGTCTAAATAACTCACGTGAGTTATTTAGACATTAACAAATTTATTAGAATATTTAGATGAAGATCAGAATAGAGTATTATGTACTCTTAACTGTGAAACAATTGTACTAAATTAACTAAAGGCGAGGGTTTTTACTCTTCTCTATTGTTTTTTGTTCTGTGTGTATCAAAAATATCGCTATCAATCTGGAGTAATAATTTGTAGTTTTGAAATCAGTAGTTCTTTGACTGCTATTTCTGAATTCTCAGTATGTTGGAGAAGCAGGTTACTGTCAATCCCTATATATTTATGATTATATATATATATATATATATATATATATATATATATATATATATATATATATATATATATATATATATATACAAATAGATAGATATATATATAGATAGATATATATATAGATAGATAAATAGATAGATAGATAAATAGATAGATATATCGATAGATAGATAGATAGATAGATAGATAGATAGATAGATAGATAGATAGATAGATAGATAGATATAATAAATCTTAGGAGACAACTCTACGTTCATGTGATTGTCTGTCCGAATATATAATCTTTCTCACTCTTTCCCTCTCTCTCTCACCGTAGGCTCGAAACGTAAAAGACATTTCCATTCTTCCCGAGCGTCAAACTAACACACGTGCTTGTTGATCGTACACCTGTCTTCGTCTTTGTTTTTCTATAAATCTGAACTATATATATATATATATACAACACACACACACACACACACACACACACACACACACACATCTCTCTCTCTCTATATATATATATATATATGGACACTTCCTTATACATAGTAACCACTACAGTGATCATAGACACGGACGCCAATGCCGTGAGAGATACTAAGTTTGGACTCGGTGGTCATGGTAGGGTTATTTTCTTAGTAGAATGAAATGAAATTGCATCTCATCATATTTTTAGCGCCATCTACAATTGTAGAAGTAGCTGGTAGTTTTAATGAAGTTTAATTGGTGCGAGATTTTATAGTTTAGAATTTATTGTAAAACATATGTATAGCTCTAATTTTCTGAAAGAAAACAAATCAGTTAGGAGGAAGAAATATAACGGAAATTCTAAATAAAATGGCTGAAATATGAAACTGCGTGAAAATATGTGTGTAGGTAATCGATTAGATGCAGCAAGTGTAATGCAAGCTAGAAGGATAAAGAAGGGGAATATTTAGTGCACGAAACGATGCTGTCAGAAGATACAGTGACACACACATAATTGCAGGAAGGAAAAGAAGAGGGACGGGGAGGAGGAAAAGGAAGAGTAGGAGGAAGAAAAGAAGAAGAGGAGAAGTGGAGGAGGAGGAGGAGGAGGAGGGGGAATAGAAGTGGAGAAGGAGAAGTGGAGAAGGAGAAGTGGAGAAGGAGAAGTGGAGGAGGTGTAGTGGAGGAGGAGGGGAGGAGGAAGAGACGAAGGAGGAGGAGGGGAGGAGGAAAAGACGAAGGAGGAGGAGGAGAGGAGGAAGAGACGAGGAGGAGGAGGGTATGAATAGGAGGAGGAGGAGAAGAAGAAGAAGTAGAAGAAGAAGAAGAAGAAGAAGAAGAAGAAGAAGAAGAAGAAGAAGAAGAAGAAGAAGGGAGTATGAAAGGAGGGAAAAGGTACTTTTATAGTTAGACAATCAGGACGTTGGAAGGAAAAAAAAACGTCAGGCGATCTAAGAGTAATTTCGAGTCCCAAGCTGGGGTTTCTTATCAAATTTCACGGAGCTGTGATATATTTCTTTTCTAAAGAGTGGCCCGTCAGATTTTCATAGGTCAATGCATGCATTCCGTGGCTCTGTAGCAATGCAGAACCAGCGGATCGGGATTTCATTGATGTAAACCTTTGTGACATTTTGAAGTCATCTTTTGACAGATAAACAGGTAAAAGTGAACGTCGTGCCAAGCTCTATGAAAGATATTTACGAAACCCCATTAAAAAACAGCCTCGGAATAAGAGAGAACTATTTAATCCAATGCGTAGTAAACTCGATGATGCTCTACGTAGATTTCGAAAGAAGAACGTAATTAACGACGATTCGGATTCAGTTGCGGTAATTATTTCTCTTGGAACTGTAGTCTTCAAGGAATATTTTCTTGCATATTATTTCATAAAATTCTACGTTGTAATGATTGGTGCAGCTAGCGAAGAGAATTTTGTATTACGCTGTATACAATAAACACACCTTCGTATGTATTAGATCATATGGTGTGTGTATGTATGCATATATGTGTATATATATATGTGTATATATATGTGTGTGTGTGTCTGTGTGTGTTTGTGTGAGTGAGTGTGTGTATATTTGTATATATTGTATATATGTATATATATATATGCATGTTTTATATTCATCCATCCAAGCGCTCTCTCACATTAACAGAAACTCATACACACGCACACTCATGTATATATATCCATATATATATATATATATATATATATATATATATATATATATATATATATATATATATATATATATATATGTATGTAAATCTATAGACCACAAAATACGTAAGCGCACGCAGATACACAGATACACACAAATTTCAACTTCTAACAAGTTGTATAACTCTCTCATACATGTCTATTTATCTCGCACAAACATTAAGTGTTGTCTTTTCATAGCGAAATATATGATATACCGAAACTATACAATATCGCTTAATACATCAGAATATAAGTAAAGACACAGCTATATAACATGATACAGCCCGCCCTCCACACGTATATATACATATATATATATATATATATATATATATATATATATATATATATATATATATATATATATCTTCATACATGTATGTAAACATATACACAGACGTATATATTGACATATATTTATATATATGCATGTATATATATATATTTATACGTATATATATATATATATATATATATATATATATATATATATATATATATATTTATACGTATATATATATATATATATATATATATATATATATATATATATATATATATATATATATATATATATATATATATACACACATACATATATATACACATATATGGATATATACGTATATACGTATAAATGTATGTGTATATATAGATGCGTATGTGTGTATATATATATATACGTATATAGATATATAGATATATATGTGCATATACATGTATATATGTATATATGTACGTGTATACTCACACAAATGAAATAGCTTTAAAACAACACAAGAAGGGGAATTGAATAAAGAGTTAAGAACGCTTCAAAATAGTATGTATGAATACCTCCACTGGAATTTATTAAGAAAAAAATTAAGCAAATGCAATTTTGCTAGCATTAGCTATTCACTTACTTAAATCCATAAATAATTTTATCCAGAAGTCTTCAGTGATTTAATTTCCATACATTAACATAAATTACCATATTGGTGCTTGCGAATTACTTCTGAACTTAGCAGAGAAATCTTAATTGAATATGTGAAAAAGGCAAGAAATGACGTAATCAAGCAAAATCAATTGGCGTCCATCTTCATAGAAGTCGAATGCAGAAATGGTTAAAATATAATGAAAGTAATAACTAAAATATATTATAGAATATCAATTTCTTTTTGCCGGAAATACAAGAAGAAAAATACGAATCATGTTCTACAGATTGATGCAGGTAACATGATGTCATAGAAAGTGCTATAAAATAGAGTTTCGTTGATAGATCAATGTTCTAATTTACACACGTTGTCTCCATATACGTGTTATATATGTATGTAGGTGTATATTCATGTAGGTGTATGTAGGTGTATATTCATGCCTATATGCATACAAAGCTGCTGTATATGCTTGTGTGTACGTATATTTTTTACTTATATAAAAGTTTATTAATATATATATATATATATATATATATATATATATATGCACGCTATGAATGCATGTATATGTGTAAGAGTGTGTGTGTGTGTGTGTGTAAATAGATACATGTAATATATATATATATATATATATACATGCACGCACATCCACATGAAAATGCACACACATAACACTTGCGTTCATGTATTCTAGTATACCCGTGTCGTCAAAACTGATATTTAATTAATAGTAGAATATAGCGCATACAATGCAAAGAACGCATGAAACAATTGTCGGCTGTCTATCTACTCCTCATTTCGAGCATTGAACGACAATATGGGTCGTTAAAATAAAATTCGGGATTTATGGAAGGTCAAAGTTGGGAACAAACACAAGACAGTAGAGACAGACAAAGAAACCGAACGAAGCCGATAACACTCCTGTCGAAGACGGCATATGAGCGGTCAGCTTTTTCTGAACGACCTGCACAAATGATTCGTTTAGAGTGATCAAATGTTCGTGTCACATAGACAACTGATGAAGGGTCATTATTTGTATTACTTGTCCTGTTTTCCATTTGTTTCTCTCGTTTACGTATTGAATTCATTTGCTTTCGTATTTCATACCGTTTACTGTTGGTGACGTCCTGTACCTATATATCAGCATGGCCGCAGCTCTAAGCTGAAACTTTAAAAAAAAAAAATTAAAAAAATATAATGATTTTATATTTTAAGATTTGACAAGGAACAAATATATTGATGGTGCACGAGGAATTTTACTAAAAGCAGGTTCAAGAACGGCGTCATAGAGCTTGGCCTTTTTTCCGTTTTTGTTTTCAATCTATCACAATGTATATTTGCTTTATAATTTCAAAAGTGTTTTATCAACTGGGCTAGCTTCCATGATCAAAGGCATATATTAAGTTCTCAGAACACAATTCTTTGAAATTTAATCTGGCAGAATATCCAATGAGAAGATAAATTTGAAAATAGAAATACTATCTTAAATATACATTTCATGTTTTGGTTTGTGGGGGCGTTGTCTGAAAGAGAACTGCAGTGACCTTTATATTTGGTTTGCAAAGTGCAATACAATGGAACTCATGTATTTACGATTGATATAATTCAAGAAATGTATCCCTTCCTTTCTCAATTCAAAAGAAATTCTGCTGTTTACGTTAAGTTCATTCTGACGTCTCTCTCTTTCTTTTTCTCTCTCTCAAACACACACACACATAAGCGCTATCGAGTAAGAGACAAATTGCGCCAATACCAACCAATCAGAGTAGTGGACACAACGGGATAGAAACAGCGGCCAAATGCTAGCTGTTAAGTGCTACGTTCGAATGCACGTATATATAATAAAAGGGAGAGAGGAATTTCACTTGAGAGTACGCTACACCTTGCCGAGACATAGCTTTTGAAAAGTCGCGAAACTTTTACTGCGTTTTCCTTGGGTTTAAAATTGTGAAGTTTACGACGGTCTGTTAGTAAACGCCTCAATTGATTTTGCTATCCGTCCCCATTTTCAAGACATTCACAACGAGGCTCTGTGTCACATGAAACATAAGAAATAGATTCCTGTTCAGATACAAGGACTGTCACACACAAGCATTGAAGGTAATAGACATACTATAGCCTATTGTAATTTGTATTATCGAAACTCGGTAACGTTGATCTCAATGGAATTTGAACTAGAAATAATCCTTTCTACTGGAAGCACAAGGCCTCAAATTTGTCGCGTGGGAACTAGCCAATTGCATCGACCCCAGTGTTTCATTGGTACCTTAATTTATCGACCCTGAAAGGATAAAAGACGAAGTCGACCTTGGCGAAATCTGAAGTCAGAACATAGAGACGGGCGAAATACTGCAAAGCATTTCATCCAAATTGAACTAAAAATAATAAAGCGCCAGAAATATTTGCGCGAGATATTTTTTCCAACCGTAGTATTCTACGAATCTACATATTTGAAGTAAAATACATTGACGATAATTTTTAATGCAATTTTTTTTATCATTCATATCTAAGACCAGGAAACAAAATTATTATAAAATGGATTTCGTACTCTTCTTTCACTGTTTCGCCTTTCCACATCGGTTGTCAGGGTCGAAGTAAGCAATGGGAAATGGAATAATGGAAAACACCTCGTGAAGACTACAGTATTGGTGGTCGTTGTGCTACGCCAAATCTTTTGTATATCCAAGTGAACTGGGTGGCAAAGATTAAATGTTAGGACAATAAAAGCAGCAAGTCTCAGAATCGAGGAATATGCACAAGTAACTCTGCAGGTCCTTCATCAGCTAAGTTACGCATTGTCTTAAACATGCGTTGTCTAAATAACAATACTATCTTCAGCAATCATTAGATGGAAGCCAAGTTTGGTTTCTTGTAAATTCTATAAGTTTACAGTTTAAGAAGCATCTTTGAAATGTGTTCTTCCCAAGCAAGTCTACTTTTTATACGAACAAATGTACAACCAACATTTACTCGATGACGCTTTCGTCATCATTACATCAACAATATATTGAAGGTTACGCCAGGCTAGATGAGGTTACAGTAAATCTAAAATACATGCGGCTTCGTCTTTCGTACTTCCCGGAAAAATGAAAGTATCAACGGATTTTTCATGTCATCCTTTATAAATACGTTAGTCAACTATTTCATATTTTGTTGGTAAATTATATTAATACTGACATCTGTCATAAGAAAGTTTAGAAGAACATTCAGGAATTTCATAATTTTTCGAAGAATTAATCCATTGGTTTCATCTCAAATCGTCAATTTCTGTCGTTACTGCTAAGTGAGTGCTATGTAATCATCATCATCGTCTTCATCATCTCCACCGCCGTCGTCATCATTACTATCGTCCACTCGATATTTCATTGTTTTCTGCTGATATATAGCTACTAGATATCAAGCTACATTACGCAGTCTTAGGTTAGAGTTCTTGATCTGCCACTAAATAGGTGTTCTGTAGAGACCAAAAAATATCGATTGCCAACACCGTTAACAAGTTTTTGTTTTTTTTTCATCATTCTTGTGACAGTTTCTGAGGGTTCCATTACAATGGTATTTAGGACAACTTTAAAGCGATCCCAAATTCAGCTATTATTACTATCAATATTGTGGTTCCTACTGCTGTTGTTGTTGTTGTTATATAGCGTGCTACATGGCAGAGTTGTTGAAGTGTCAGAGAAAACGCTTTGTGGCATTTGTTCCGGATCTTTAGGTTACGTATTCAAACTCTGCCAAGGTTAACTGTGTAATTGATCCTCACTATACACATACACGCGCGCAGACGATTATACAAAATAGTGGTAATAAGGTTGATTAATCGAAGAGTACCTTACCCATCACATCCGTGGCCTTTTGCCTATTCTTAATTTTTATAGTCATTGAAATTGACAAAACCTTTAAGGCAATGGGGGGAAAACGCCTTTCGCAAACGGTTTTGCCACTTTACGGTTTGAGTCCGAATCACACCAAGATTAAATCTATACTCATACCTCAGAGGTTGATAACCAGTGATTATTATGGTCGTATGTATTGAAAAAATGCCTCAAATTTCTTTTGTTCAACTTAGATATATTGATAACAACATGGTTTATTGGTGGAGTGATCAGAGCGTCTCTCGAAGTGCCCCTTAGCCGTCTGAGTTAGCGAGTACACAAGTACAACACTGGGTATCTTACAAAATGCTTAAATACTGTATGGATTATTTAAACAAGAATATAATGTCCATCCGTTCTGCGCTCTTCTTCTAAATATATAATCTTTACTCCTGAGAAAAATAAGTAGGTTAATATCAAAATACTTCACGTCAAATGAATAGCAGAGACTAATCCCAATAGAAATAAGAGACAGAAATAATTTAACAAATTCATTTGGTTAAATACTCCAAGCACTGATTCAACTAACAATAACGATTTAAAGCATTAAAACAATCTAAAAAATCTTTGCCACATCACCGAGAATGTTTAATGATCAATAACGTGGAAAATTACACAAATATTTTGGGGTTAAAGTCTAGAGAAACAGAAAAAGTATTCTTTTAAAAACATAGAAGAAAAACAAAGATATAGAAAATAACAAATCTTCATATTGAAGTAGACGAAACGGCAAAGTTTTTAATGTTTACTCTGATGACATAGATAAGGTAATGTCGACAGCTATTTCAGTATTATTTCAAATGATAAAGATCTGACATTGAAAGCTAAAGAAAGTTACCTGTTTAATGGGTTGATATATATTCATAAGTATATATCTCCAGAGACAAAATACATCTTTAATGGCCTGGATATTGTTTATAAATGTATACGTCTCTTCGTAAGGGATTTTGTGTGTTTGTTTGTGTGTGTATGTGTGTGTCTGAGATTAAACTGTCGATTTCTTACATTATCACAAACCATGAGATTTGAAGAGCGGTTTTACAGTATTACGGTATTATATTTGATTCAATCAAAGCCAACTTATTCACAGTGCACATTTGTTGCTGTTTAGCAAGAGGTCGGTTAATCCTGATTGAGTATTTTAGCCATGAACATCCTGCTTTCCATCAAGGCACAATCAATCTTGAGCTGCATAACCTGATATTCTTAAGATATGGTAGGATTTGAGGGAAATTAGGTTAATTCTAAGACATCAACCATCCACGTCGAGGCTCTCTTTATCAAGTGTGTTAGATAAAAGACAATGTCACGTGGGCCAAAATTAGCACTCGGATAACAGAGACTAATTTTTTAATGAAATTATTAATTAATAATAGAGACACAGTATTATTAGTCTGTATGTATTCCATTGGCAAGTTTCAAATATTTCAGAATTTTCGGTCCTTAAGTGTTTTAAAAATCCTGTTTTCCTCTGAAAATCAATTGTCGTCATTTAGTTACTTTTATGAATATTTATTATAACAGTGTACCGCTGAGGCAAGCAGCAAGGGTTTCGTCGTTATGAAATAAGTCAAAACTTCGTTTAGTTATGAATTGCATCGAGAAGAAGGAGGAGGAGGAAGAGACGAAATAGGAGGAGGTGTTGAGGAAGAAGAAGAAGAAGAAGAAGAAGAAGAAGACGAAGAAGAAGAAGAAGAAGAAGAAGAAGAAGAAGAAGAAGAATCCTTTACACCATAGGCACAAGACCTGAAACTTGGGTAGGGGGCTATTGGATTACATCGACCCCAGTACACAACTGCTACTTAATTTGTCGATCCCGAAAGAATGAAAGGTAAAGTCCACCTTGGCTTTGAATACAAAAAGTACAGACGGACAATATTCCGCTAAGTATTTTGCCCGGCATCCTACCGATTTTGACAGGTCACCGTCTTAGTAGTAGTAGTAGTCCTTTCTACTATAGGCCACAAGGCCTGAAATTTGGTGGAGACGGTGTATTCTATACATCAACCACAGTACTCAATTGGTACTTAATTTATCGACCCCGAAAGGATGAAAGACAAAGTCGACCTCCGCGGAATTTGAACTCAGAACGTAAGGACAGACGAAATACTGCTAAGCATTTCGCCCGTCGCGCAAACGAGTCTGCCAGCTCATAATAATAATAATCTTTTCTACTATAAGGCCTGAAATTTGGGTAAGGGATAAAAGGCGAAGTTGGCCTCGGTGGAATTTGAACTCAGAACGTAGCGACGGGAGACATACCGCTAAGCATTTTGCCAGGTGTGCTAACAATTCTGCCAGTTCGCCGCATTAATAATAATAATAATAATAATAATAATAATAATAATAATAATAATAATAATAATAATAATAATAATAATAGTTTCAAATTTTGCCACAAGGGCGGTAATGAGAGGGGATGGGATAAGTCGATTACATCGAACCCTAGTGTTTCACTGGTGCTTAATTTATCGATCCCGATGGGTGAAAAGCAAAGTCGACCTCGGCGGAATTTCAACTCAGAACGTAAAGACGGGCGAAATACCGCTAAGCATTTTATCCGGCATGCTAAAGATTCGACCAGTTCACCACCTTAACAACAACAACAACAGCATCAATAACAATAGTAATAATAATAATAACAATAATGATGATAATAAAAATAACAATAATAATAATAATAATAATAATAATAATAATAATAATAATAATGATAATAATAATAATAATAATAATAATAATAATAATAATAATAATAATAATAATAATAATAATAATTGTTTATAATACAGGAACAAGATCAGTAATTTCGAGAAGAATAGATCAGTAGATTGCATCTGCACTTGACTGGTGCAATATTTTATCGACCCCCAGAGGGAAGAAGGGAAAAATAACCTCTGTAGGATTTGAACTCTATGATAAAAGACTCGTTTCTAACATAAAATTGTAATAATAGTTTGCTATTGTAACAGTCAATATTGAGAAAGTCGTTTGCATTATTATAAAAGGAGTTTAGCGAGGAGCCGTGTGTAACCTTAGTGGATAGCTTCTAGCAATTGCTGAAAATGGACAATAAGTGCCAAACACATGTGACTGAATTTCAGGGGAAAACTTGCTGCCAGTATCAAGTTATACGACTAGAAACACGTGACCACATGAATTTGATTCTCGTGAGGAATTGAGGGAATGCTTACCATTCTGCAGCCTATACCATGGAGAGAAAAACATTGGGAACCTGAAGAGACATGCAAGTGCTTTTCCTTCAGCAAAGTCACGTTGCAAAATGTTCCTTCCTTGTATGGATTTTGAAGCTGTTTTGTTCTTCTTCCGAATGGTGTCGGTTAATTTCTTGGGAAATATAAATCTTTTTACTTAGCAGCCAGCATAATTTGACAATGATGTAGATGACTCCTTAAAAAAAATATTTGGTTAAAAAACAACGATGAGCGATGGCTGGAAGAATATTGAGCTATATCTGATAACCAGTTGATCTAGCAAGTGGGGCCTCATATCAGTGAAGCGGGGGGGGGGGGCTGTGCACAATGGCGTTGTCGAGAGGTAGGCTCCGAAACGTAGGGAGGTAGGCATTCTCTTGAAACTCTGTCGAGAGGTAGGTATTATCTCCCGATGACTCACCACCGCTGTATATGTATATACATGTGAGCGCGCGTATAAATGTGTGTGCATGTGTGTGCGTGCGTGTGTGTGTACACATAACTATCTGTCTATCTAGATCTAATGAAACCGAATATTTGGGGGATCAAGTTTTGTCGGCACCCAATTTTTAATCCGTTTGGATATTGTAATTGGTGGGAATCGTCAATATTACTCGCGATTGTGTGTAATTGAAAATTATTATTAATTATTTCAATTGCTTTTATTTCTTGTTTGTGGGGTCACACTATAGTAATTGTTCTTTCCGAGGAAAATTAAATCATTGATTATTTTTCTCTTCATTAATTGACACATAGGCTCGAGAATATTATAAGGCCTGGTACAAGTAAATAAAATATATTCTCCGTTGATGAGGTATAATACGGCAGGATCCTTTTCAGATACAACATACCTCCATTTCCAATTGTTAACCCAATTGTAATTTGGTGTTGCCGCTCTTCTTTTAGCGAGAATTAGCATTAATGTTAATGAGTTATTTCATTACGTGTGAGATTTTAAGTAATGGAACTTGTGTCAGAACGACTCACTACATTATCAGTCGATTTATCTATATAGCTAACAGGCTGTCTCTAAAATATGGCATTATATTTCTGCTAATAAATAAAATCACATTGGAACAGCACCGACAGACATCTCACAATTACGCCATTTTCCTATGCCAGCGGAAATACGAAGCAAGTTTTCTACTTTCGTTACTTCATTGTATTTAAAGTTTTTGAAAAAATTAACAGATTTCATTGGATAATAAATAAATAAATAAATAAAATAAATAAATTCGGCGAAAGTTAGTCATAAGATACAGAATACGGTTAGATGAAAGTGCTAATAATATCTCGACTGATAACTAGTTAACGTATAAGCATAAGAGATAATGAGATATACATTAAAATTGTTAAACTAGATTTTGTAAGAGCTGCTGTATAGTCTCTAGCGAAAATATATGAATTACTCCGTTAGATATATGCCGAGATTCAAGATAGGTTAGGGTTGTCTTGTTTTGACTTATATGATTCAAATGCACCTGATCCTCAGAGGCATTGTAAGCATTACTTTGGTTTCGCACATGAAGCCGTGCCTTACGATTCTCTTAAACTCATTTGGGGAATCAATATATTCATATATTCAACCAAGTATTCAGATCAACCTCTACCTCTGTGTCAGAACAAATCTGACATAGCAGATACTCAAGAGACGATTTTCCAACCACCTATACTTCCATATAAAACGTTAGCTGCTGTTTATGCCGTTGTTGATACAATGAAATGCATACGTTAGCAGTTTATCCGTGAGAGGGGTGCACATTTTAATGA
>NC_142935.1:97775237-97777737 GCF_046866305.1 Octopus bimaculoides
GTGTGATCTGTGTCTGTGTGTGTGATCTGTGTGTGATCTGTGTGTTTGATGTGTGTATGCATGATGTGTGTGTGATGTGTGTATGTGTGTGATGTGTGTGATGTGATATGTGTTTGTGTGTGTGATGTATGTGTGTGTGTGTGCGATGTGCGTGTGTGATGTGTGTGCATGTGTGATGTGTGTACATGCGTGTGTATGTGTGTGAAATATGAACAAGAAATGTTTTGATATTGTACAACTATATAATGATCTATTCAATTTATAGTCAGAAAACTTTCCTCAATGCCGAGGTAATATTTCATTAAATGAACTATTGATTGCATATAGATTTTTGCAATTAATATCGATCTTTCACTTCTAAAATTACAACAAGCTCAGAAGCAAGTAATTAATTATTATAAAAATAGGGGGGAAAAAAGAGAAAATTCTAGCTGGCCAAAACTCAACACAAACAATAAATGTCATAATACTTCGAAAGAAAAAGAAGATTGAAGTTACAGCTTAGAATGCACGTCATTTTCTCATTCATGAACTTTCTATGTGATCATTATTTCGATTATTATGTTTGGAAAATATATAGAAATACGGAACTCATCATATCAAATGAGCGAATTCAGTTAGAACCACGCGAATAGATAATCTAAGCTTCTGGCAAAATACCAATGTGTTGCTGTATACAATTTCTAAACACTGTAACTAGTGCAATAATAGGTCCAGATGCTGGATATGAAACTCTGTTTAATGACACACAGGAACTGTAGTCAAGTAATGCTTCCATGTTAAGCTTATTACTCTATAACTCTGTGTTGTGTGTGTGTTGTGTGTGTGTGTGTGTGTGTGTGTGTCAGAGTGTGTGTTATAAGGGTAAATGAGATAAGTGCAACGTGAGTTGCGATGGTTAAAAGCATGCATGTACGCATGTATGTATGTATGTATGTAAGTATATAAAAACATATTTAGACATATATACATACTCACATGTATCAAGCATCCGCGAGGACACACAGCATACACGTGCTCATACATACATACATACATACACTCATACACTCATACATACATACATACATATACACATGCATGTATATTTACATACAAACATGCGCATACACATATACACATATATACATTATTATTATTATTATTATTATTATTATTATTATTATTATTATTACTACTACTACTACTACTACTTCTACTACTACTACTACTATTATCATTATTATTATTATTATTGCTATTATTTTCATTATTATCATTATTATCATTATTATTATTACAGCAGCTTCTCACTTCCTTTGCCGCACGAAAACTTTAGTGTTGAGACAAGATATAATATTAACTTTGGCACCAATTCTCCAAATAGCATTCAGATGAAATGCTTCAGTGTACACAGATGACAGAGATTTATATCTATTAGTCGCTGTTGAAGTAACAACTTATATATTTTTATCATCATAATATTTTCTTATGTTGGCCAATACATGTTTTATTTGATTCCCTGAAATACTTCTCTATGACAGAAAGAATTCGCCAAGTTTACTTTAGAGAAAAGATCCGTTTAATATTGATATCTTTAACAGTATTCCAGGATATATTATGTAGATTAGCTGATACACATTTCGTGATATATCCATTTCGACAGTTTGAATGTTGCTCGACATAAGAATCATTGTATTACTCGTATACCTTATATCGTTAGCTGATTTAAAGCCGATCATCACTTCAATGGGAAAATATTACCAGTCATTTTAGAAAGCTAATTATCGAATTAATAATCGGCATATTGTAAAATAACTTTGGTAGATTCACTGGTCTGTGAAGGCTTGCAAAAGCGTTGCAGTTATCGCTTTCTACAGACCTGCAGATAGACACACACACACACACACACACACACACACACACACACACACACACACACACACACACACACACATCACGTGCACTTATATATAAACTTAGATAAACTTAGATATGTTTCAACCAAAGATTGGTCCAGGCCATGTCTAACTTAATAGCACCACCTGATAGATATATAAATACACATGTGGCAAGAAGCTTGCTTCCAAACCACATGGTATCGAGTTCAGTCCCACTGCGTGGTACCTTGGGGAAGTGTCTTCTACTATAGCCTCGAGCCGACCAAAGCCTTGTGAATGAATATGATAGGCAACACTGAATGGAGACCGTGTGTCTCTCTGGGCCTGTGTTTGTTTCCCCACCACCACCACAGCTTCACCACTGGTGCTGGTGTATTTACGTCCCTGTAACTTAGCCGTTCGCCTTCAGAGACAGATATAATAAGTACGAGGCTTTTAGAAAATAAGTACTAGGGTTGATACATTCGAGTAAAAATTTTCCTCTTCTATTTTCCTTTTTTCTTTTTTCTTTTTTCTTTCTTCTCTTTCTCTTCCTTTTTTACATTTGTTCACTTTTCTTTATTCCTCTTTTCCTGTTTTCGATTTGACCTTACAAATACATTCCCTACTTTTAGGTCACT
>NC_142935.1:97780237-97790237 GCF_046866305.1 Octopus bimaculoides
ACGGCTTTCCCCAAAGGCGAAATTTGGGGATAAACAAAAAGAAAATAAACTGTAACACCAATACTGACGTATACGATGACAGCCTGAACGACAACTATAACAACGACGAGTTATAGTAGCAGTAGTAGCGGGAACTTTGGCAGAAAACGAACGATGCGAGTGAAAGAAATACTAGCAGCACGAATATTAACCTTGACAGCAGTTCATACGATGCTATAGGTGAAAATGTAAATTAACAGGACTTGCGGAGAAAATTATTAAAAAAGAAGCAGGAAAAAATTTTTAAAAAGCTATCACGTGGATAGACACATCACTAAATATTTCCATTTAGTTTTTTTTTTTTTGTCTTTGTTTAAAGAAGCTAAATATTAAATATATTAGAAATTGAATTTTAAAAAAAGGTATATAACAAAAAGAATTCGTTGTACATAGGAAATAATAGAAAATATACATTTTTTTTCCATTGAATGTCTGGTGTTGCATCCAACTCTGTTTCCCCTGGCAAATGAAAAGGAAGAAGTCGAGTCGAAGTAAATCAATGCAAAATTTCTTAAAGAAAGTTACTTAAAATCTACTCTATTGACCAAAACGATAATATGCAGATCATATTCGGCAGATTTCGACAGCAGAAACGAAGTAGCATACGCCCCAGAGGCAAAAATAATCAAGACGAGAGAAAAAGAATAGCCAAGCTAAAACATTTTTCTTCTATTTTTTTCTTTTCTTTACTTTTTTTTTTTCAAAACTAGGCAAAGGAATCGTTAGTTAGTGGCAGCTAGCTAGCAGACCTATTGATATGCTGATATAAACTTACTGCTAACGGTTTCCACATTTAAATGTGTCCCTGGAAGCTGGTATTAGCTTTCACAATTCCCATCATTTGACTAGTGACATGTATTTGTCTCTTGCTATATGCTATTATAACCAGTAGCTGATTGACACAACTAATCATTAAAATCGTTATTGTTATTGTTATTTGTAAATCATTAAAACTCTGTTAAAATCTAATAGTAACCCACAACTTGTAACTATTTGAAGTCTTTGACTCAGTATTCCAACATGTGGCAACAAAGGACTTTTGTACTTTTTAAATTAATTAGTGTGATAGATAATGAGAATGAAATGCAAAATAAAATATTACTGAAGAGGATCCCCCTCCTCTACCCACCACAATACACTTGTGTTCTCTATCTCTCTGTTCACACCCAGATTAATATGCAAATTTATTCTTTGGTTAATCCAAGTTTAATCATCAGTTAATTGTATATTTATTTATTTTTTAACGAAGATAACTTTTTTTCTGCAGAATATGAAACAATTCATCACAAAAGCAGAAATTTACAGTAAATATATTTTGTGGGAAGTGAAATGTGTTGTTGAAGTGAAATAAAATATGAATGCATATGTAATAAATAACAAGTTCTTAATTTGGTACCGATTTCACATCAGGGGGTTAATCTAGTTTATTTAGGAGACACCAATAGTCGACTAAATAAACCACACTCTATTAATATTTTTCCAGTGACCATGGAGTATCCTCATTTTTTTTTTTTTGTCAGCATCTGCATCTTTACAAAGAATTTAGTTTTTCGCTTAAAGAATATATAACTCAAAATACAATGTCCACATGAAAAGTAATAGCAAGTTAAAGGTTACATATTTCAGTTCACTAAAGCAGGGCATCTCAATATTTCTTAATGATTGTGTCCCTGAAACGATAATAAAAAAAGCACACTTGGCAATGGAGAGTTAAAAACTGCTTTAACGTTAAAAATTGAATAAAACTACAGAAATCTGTTGCCCTGTATTATATATCATAATTGTGTATAACAAAATTATGACTTTGTAAATAGACGAACCTCTCTATCAACAGATCTTTATGCCATTATATTTTTCAAAATTTTAAACGTCATCTGTAGTTTCAGCATCGTTCTTGCACATTATTTTGCATTCTTAAGGTTCTAATTTCACATTTGTTTATTACAGGAATATAATGAAACACAAAAACTATTCTTTAATTATAGCTGAAACACTATAGAAGTAAGTTGATATATTTGAGCATCTTTCTCAACAATATTTTCAAATTTAATGGTATGTAGTTAATTTCAATGAAGTTTTATCATCTGAAAGCATTTTTGTCTTAGTTTTATTTAAATTTCAAAATATTTAAAAACATATTGGATTCAAAGAGAGGACGTGTAAAATTTTATTAGCCAAGATAATTTCAGCACAACCCCAAACTAAACAGAAATTCGATCTAGCAGCCCGGTAGTAAGAAAAATATGGTTTAGAACTAATTATTCAAGCACTCAAAACATTGGCAAACATAGAATTGTTAAAATATATTTTTTATGAGATATTTATGGAGTTGTCCTTGGAAGAATGATAGAGATGATGTTATCGGAGGTTAAAGTGACATACATTTACATTTGATGACTCAGTCTGAATACCAAAATAAAAAGAAAATTACACTACGATACAACTAAAAGAAAAATACTACCCACTAGAGATTTTGATTAAAGAGAAATAAAGGTTAATTCTAATAAAACCCACGTATTAAGTGTGTGTAAAATGGTATTGACCATTTTTTAAAAATACAAACACTACATCAGTATCCTTTGCTCAGAAGCCTGTACTCTACGCCGAGAGCATACTTATGATTGCAAACTCAAACATTTCTAGCGATATTGAAATGTTAAGTAATGTATAGGCATATTGAGTTCAAGCTTTCTCCCTTAATATATGCAACAGTTATATATTTAGGCTGTTCTAAGTTTTCATGCATGTACGCATGGTTATTTTCAGGGTAGTTATCCCTGTATGATGTGGATTGCTAAAGTTGTAGCTTGATGGTGTTTGTAGTTTAAAGAATATAATTAAACTACATAGAAGTAATTTTTGACTGTTCTTCTACGGTAAAGAGTAATAGTAAATCTAAGCGTTGGTCGTGTGGTAGATGCAATTGTTTAGCAGTTGTGATTATTTGTTCGCTCTCTGGGTTGGCCAAACTATGGATACTTTCGTTGAAGCTCTTTAAAAAACTAGTATTTTCACAAGTAGTAGAATAACAAATAAGGCGTGACTGTGTGATAACAAGCTTGCTTCCCAACCACATGGTTCTGGGTTCAGTCCCACAGCGTGGCATCTTGGACAGGTACCTTCTACTAAAACCTCATACCGACTAAAACCTGGTGAGTGGATTTCGTTGACGGAAATCGCAAAAATCCCGTTGTATATATATATATATATATATATATATAATATATTTATTTATTACCCATACGCAGCGTTACTCATTTTTGCCAGCTAAGTGGACTGGAGTAACGTGAAATGAAGTGTTTTGCTCAAGAACACAACGCGTCGCCCGGTCCAGGAATCGAAACCACAATCTTACGATCATGATGCTGAGACCCTAACCATTAAGCCACGCTCCTCCACTGCCACCACTTTATACTAAGAAGATATTTTAACTATTTTTTTTTTGTATTTTATGTGTGCATGATAGTCTCATTTTCATAAAATGTGATGAGCAGTACATGCAAAGTCGACCTCGGTGGAATTTGAACTCAGAACGTAAAAACAGACGAAATACCGGTAAGCATTTCGCCCCAGTGTGCTACTGGTTCTGCCAGCTCACTGCCTTAGAGCAAAGATAAATAAGCCAAGGCATTTCGTCGCCATTAAGACAAAACTGTATTTTTTATGTTACGTGTTTCAGTCATTTGACTGCGGCCAAGCTGGGGCACGGCCTTGAAGAATGTTTAGTCGAATGAATCGACCCCAGTACTTATTATCATTATTCTTTTAAATCTGGTACTTATTCTATCGGTCTCTTAGGCCGATCGCTAAGTTATGGGGACGTAAACACATCAGCGTCGGTTGTCAAATGGTGTGGGGAAACAAACACAGACACAAAGACATACGTACATATAATTATATACACACGATGGGCTTCTCTCAGTTTCCATCTACCAAATCCACTCACAAGGCTTTGGTCAGGCCGACTAAGAATACACTTAGTTGTCTAAGGTGCCACGCAGTAGAACTGAACCCGGAACCATGTGGTTGGGAAGCAAGCTTCCTACCACATAGCCACACAAGCGCCTGTATATCGATAGAGGTATATTAATGGATCCAATCTAATACCACCACAAGATAATTACATGTACAGCCATAGGCTACGGTGCAGATGTACTCTTTTGGATATGAACCAGCCAAAACTATGCCTGAGGTATGGCTATATACTGCTGTATATGCTAAGAAGTATATACATTGAAGTGGTTACATGCTTAACTTCATTGTGTTTAATAGAAGAATCTTTATTAGTTAATGTTTCGCAATGTTTTTTCGCGTCAATCTACCATTCCATCATTGTCTGGCAGCCTGGCATTTTGACTGTATTTTTAGCTACTACTACACTTCCTCTCCCCCTCTGTATAGTATCTCAGTTCTTCTCCTATTCTTTCTCTCCCTCCCTCACCACTTAATCTCCGACTTCAAACTTCCTTCCCTATTTCTGTGTTTCTTTTTTTCTTCAATCCATTTACAAGTCCATTCAGTCTGCCGCTGTCCGTGGGTATTTCATTTAATCGCTAATATTCCATGCTGTGTGTGCTGCTGTGCTGCAATGTGCTCTCTCCAATACGTACGGTGTGGAAGGCTTGTAACAAAGAGGTCAAACAAACAATTAACCCCTCATTCTTTATCGAAATTAAATCAGACCTAATAGTCCAACTTCAGTCTCCACAAATGTCCAAGCTACTCTTGTTGTTTGATGTGATAGTATCTAGATTCAAAATTTTCGTCGATTCGTTTTCACTGTCATTTAGAAGAAAAGACAAAGTTGATCACTAAAATAATTGAATATTGATTATTTATTTTATCAGTTTATATTGGCAAATAGCTGGAGTGATGGAGGTGTCAACATGGCCATACGCCCAAGGTACAGATCTCAATCTGTAAAAGAATTGCATTAACTAAGAATAAACTCTTTGCTCTACTTGATAGTACCAAAATCATACTTCACTGTAGTAACGGCTGAAATCATTAGAGAGGTATCGATAATGGACAAACGCAAGCATCAGATTGGAAACACTGGAATGGTTCGTGATTAATGGAAGGGATTAATAGTCGTAGACATAAAGACATGTATATATTATATACGCATACATCTACATATACATACATGCATATATATTTATATGGACACTTAAAAAGTATACACACACATGTTTGTGTATATGTACATACATATAAATATGTATGTGTGTATATATATATATATATATATATATATATATATATATATATATATATATATATATATATATATATATACATATACATATATACACATATACATATATATACATATACATATATATATATGCATATGTACATGCATATATTACATATATAACGAATGTACGTACACATACATATAAACATAAATATACTCGTATATATACATATATATGTACACACACTCACTCACTCACACACACACACACACACACACACTCACACACACACACACACATATATATATATATATATATATATATACATACATATATTTATATATATGGATATATGCATGTTATACATATATATGGATATAAGATACAAACATACATGTATATATATATATATATATATATATATATATATATGTGTGTGTGTGTGTGTGTGTATAAATATATATGTATAAATAAATATATATATATGTATGTTATATATATATATATATATATATATATATATATATATATATATATGCACATACATTTATGCAAACTTATTGTGGATGACTTAAACGATTAAGTTTCGTTCATGCCATAACAAGATATTTCGTCTAAACATAAAACCTGAGTCTCTGCCCTGATTTCATTAAGTTACTGTATATGAAAAACTCTGTGTGTGTGTGTATGTGCGAGCGTGTATGTGTGTGCATGTATGTTTATGTGTGCGTGTGTGTATATATATATATATATATATATATATATATATATATATATATATATATATATATATACACACACACATAAATTCATACATGTATGATTGTGTGCGCGTGTGTGTATGCGAGTGTGTCTGTGTGCCTGCGTGTGCGAAGGCACATGGCCTAATAGTTAAGATGTTGCACTTGAGATTGTGGCTTCGATTCACGGCTCAGACAGTGCGTTGTGTTCTTGAGAAAAACACTTAAACACGAGAAGCACCGCAATCACCTTGATATCTCACATGTGACACACCGGGGGCACCCATACAGCCAATATTGACTTGACCGTGGGAATGAGTTTACGGACAACACAAATTTTTGATGACTTTAAGAAAATCCTTTCTGCAATTCTTTCTGCACGAAATTGCACATCCCTCATGTGTCGTCTACGACAGGAGAGTCAGGATCAACGAGAGGATCATGTATGTAAGTACATGTTGTTGCAGTTGGTGTTTGTTCCTTCTCGAGCCATACCTGACTCATAAGGTCTGGTTTCCGGGTTTCATTGAGGTATAGGTTTCCCCACCTGGACGGGACGGCGGTCCATCTCACATGAGCTGCTAGATGCAAAAGGAAAGAGTGAGAGAAAGTTGTGGTGAAAGAGTCAACAGAAATTCGTCATTACCTTCTGCCGGAGGCGCGTTGAGCTTAGGTGTTTCGCTCATAAACACACACATCACCCGCTCTGAGATTCGAACTCGTGATCCCTCGACTGCGAGTCCACTGCTCTGGTCACTCAGCCATGTGCCTCCACATGTAAGTATATAGATTCACTAAATTCGTTACTCTCTAATATATATGTGTCAGTGTGTACGTGTATGCATGTATGTAGGTAAGTGTATAACACTGGCACCATTCAAGACACTATGGAGTATGACAGCATTTCGCGGTTATATTTTTGATGCATTTCTTCATTCTTATAGACTGTCAATATAACAAAGCGGTATATGGATATGTGACCATCTGCTGAGCCCAAGACTTAACTGCTTGTGACACCCACAACAATTCCCTGACGGATGCGGCTACTTCGGTAACCGGAAAATCGCGACGGTTCCTGCAAAATTAAACATTTCATGCCGCCACCTGTAGCAAAACAAGGGAAGTCTCTGTATTTCTTTGTCCCAGACTGGCCTCAAATCCCGTCTGCTGTGGTCAAGGTGCAGCTAAATATCATCTACTTCAATCTTGCTATCCTCGACGGGCCCACTTCATCAATCGATTATTGGTGTCAGTTCTACATTATATTGGTTTCTAATTTTTGCACAAAGCCAGCAAGTTCGGGGAGAGGGGGTAAATGTTCAACTGGTACTTGTTTTAACGACACCGAAAGGGTGAAAAGGCAAAGTCGACCTCGGCGGGATTTGAACTCAGAACGTAAGACGGACGAGATGCCATTGAGTATTCTGCATGGCGTGCTACCGCTTCTGCCCGCCTACATTGTATTAGCACGAGCTTTCAGGAGAATGATGTAGCGAGAAAGGTACATAGTTAATTCGAGATCGACTGAGGCATTCATTATTTGACTATTAAGTACATTAATAAAAATCGAGGTTCTCTATTGAGTAAGTATTTGATAATATTGATTTAAACATCGTTTCAAAAACAAGCACACCCCTTTGATAACTAACAGAGTAGGGTTTATATTTCCTTCAGGACTGAACACGTAACGGGTGGTGTGTATTAAGTTCGATTCCAGTAAAAAATACATTTTACAAGCTGTTTTGTTTTTTCCTATTCAACACATCAGCCCCAACCCATGCACGTAGTTCTTCTGATAGCTACAAGTTCGTGCTGAAAAGTTCATTGAGTAAAAGAAAATACGGGAGGAACGGTTAATTATGATTTTATTCGACATATTCCCCTCTCAGATTCACACACTTCTTGCAGCTCGGAAAATTCTTTTACAGGCCTTTCGTGATAATCTTACAGCCAAGAACGTTTCAGCTCCCTCTCGTTTATGAATGTCCACACTCATCAGGGAGTATCGTCTTTCGGATGCTCACCCTCTATTTTATATTTCAAAATTATGGGACGTATGTGTTCCGTTAGTAGAGAAAGGGTTAAACATGTCCCGGCTGACACTGAAAGTATTAGAGACAGAAAACGAAACACCGACCCCTTCAGGCGAAAGATCGTCACACAACTTATTTACCAAGTTGTTACTTTAATTTCAGGTATGGTTAATAATTCATACCATAATTAAGTTGTAGGAATAATTGCTAGTTGTAATTAAAAATTCAGTTAATTATCCACTGAATTGTTAACGCATTATACAAGAGAATAGAGATATTTCTATTGCTACATTGTATAAGTGCGGCACTGTTAGAAATAACGCTCATCGTCATGTTTAAATATTCTAACAGTTACTTAATTTACACTTTTCATAATTGCTGATTATTCTTATCAATGTGGTCCATTGATTTTGGGATCTACTTTGTAGTGCTTCATACAAGAATTACAGCCAACTATTGTTATCAAAGTAGCCTATCTGTTTACACATTTCTCTATTATATTGCATTTTCTCCCCCGGGTAATTTTATATTAAAGTTGTTAGATTCCTATAAACTAAACAAGTGTCTAGAAAATTGCACTGAACTGTTAGATCTACTTAAAGACCTTATGAATATTTTCGATCTATTTTATTTTCAATGATACCAGTTGAAATAAAACGCAACTGTAATTATTCTTCTACATTGATCATTTACATACTTATAAACTTCAGATTTATAATGACTTCACTTGCGATTTTATAAAGTTCATGCCTTTATAGATGACAATAAAGACTCAAGTGAAGTGAATTCGTTTTCGACTCCACTTGGTGAAAATTTACATCTTGCCAAACGGCCGCAAAATTACAATTATTTCTATATACACACAATTGTTTTGTTATGTCCTGATATTCATAGAAACAAGAGATTCTGTGATATTTATGCCTGCTATGCGTTCATATAGATTTAAAATTGAAGGTGCTAGAAATAGCACCGAAATATCATATTTTGTATAAATGTATTTATTATAAGTATTTTAAAATACTTATAAAATCTTGGATTTCGAAATTTCTGAAACCCACATTACATTCTAATAATGATCAGTGGCACAATCAAACCAAACGGCAAGGAATTATGCAGTTGTCTAGTCTCAAGATTTGGTGCTACAGAGGTTATCACAATTTACTTGTTCTATACTGTTTAGGAATGTTTGGTGGACAATGCTTCAAATAGATTATATATGGAATACTGTTTTACGCATTCGTAAATTCAAACGTATTTACACTTACATGCATGCATAAATTTATATATGTATTAATAATTAATTCTCTACTATGTTGCTGTTTGTTGCTTCTCGAGCCATGCCTGGCTCATATGGGCCGGTTTAATTGCCGTATAGGTTTCCCACCTGGATGGGACACCGGTCCGTCGCAGGTGAGCTGCTAGATGCAGGAGGAAAGAGTGAGAGAAAGTTGTGGCGAAAGGGTCAGCAGAGATTCGCCATTACGTTCTGCCGGAGCCGCGTGGAGCTAAGGTGTTTTGCTCATAAACACACACGTCACCCGGTCTGAGATTCGAACCCATGATCCTTCGATTGCGAATCTGCTACTCTGCTACTCTAACCATTAGGCCATGTGCCTACACAATTCTCTACTATGGTAATGGGATACAGAGTATTCTTTCTTCTGACAGCTCACACGTGGTTCCGGGTTATATTGCAAAAATACCATTATATGAATCTGCTTAGAACAAGGCAATCCCACTTCGGGATGCGAGTAACGTTAATCCTCGACTTGGACGTTGGCTTACTGAGGCGAGTTAACTGTTATCGTTGAGTTTATTATGCTGATCACTACTACTACTACTACTACTGTTGCTACTACTGCTGCTGTTACTTTGTTGTCACCTCTTGTCATATGGCTAACGGTATAAAGTTTCTATGCAGGTTCCCCTGATCCGAACCTTTTTCCTTCTATCCATGGCAATCAGCGTGTACTTAACTCTCAGCCGC